>NW_004955460.1:9973730-10009330 GCF_000276665.1 Chinchilla lanigera | reverse complement strand
CTGGTACTGGGAACCGAACTCACGACCTTGCGCTTGCCAGGCAGGCGCTTTGCCGCTGAGCTAAATCCCCAGCCCCTAAAAACATTTCTTGTAGCTTTCAACAGTGAATCCACCAGGGCCTGGGCTTTTCTTTATTGATAGGTTTTTAATTAGATCATTAATTTCATTGATTAATATTCATTTATTTAGGATTTTTATATCTTCTTGAGTCAGCTTTGGTTATTCATATGTATTTAGGAATCTGTCCATTTCTTCTGCATTTTTCATCTTATTAGAAAATAATTTCTCAAAGTAGGTCTAGATGATAATCTGGATTCCTGCAGGGTCCTGTGATTTCACCCTTTTCATTCCAAATTACTCAGATTTGACTCTTTCCTTTCCTTTTTTTGATAAGGTTGGCTAAAGGTTTGTCAATTTTACTTAATCTTTCAAAGAACCAATTCTTCAATTCATTGATTCTTTGTATTGCTTTTTCAGTCACTATTGCATTAATTTCCATTCTGGTCTTTATAATTTCCTCCCTCATAGGAGCTTTGGGCTTGGCCTGCTCTGCTTTTTTTAAAAGCTTGAAGTTCAGCATTAAGTTGTTTGAACTTGCTCCATTTTCCTGATAGAAGTGTTCAGTTGTATGAATTTCCCTCTAGGACTGCTTTCATTGTGTCGTATCAGTTCTGGTATGTTTTATTCGGAGTATGACTAAATTGTAGAAAATGTCTAATTTCTTCTTTAATTTCATCTGTGACCTACTGGTTTTTCAGGAAGGTGTTATTTAAATCCATTTATGAAGGTGTTTATGAAGTTCTTGTGGATTCTTTACCATTGATTGCCAGTTTCGTTACACTATGGTCTGATAATATGCATGGGAGAATTTCAGGTCTTTTGCATTTAGTTAAGCTTGTTCTATGAGCTAGTATATGATTTATTTTGGAGAACATCCTGTGTGCAGCTGAAAAGAGTGTGTATTCTGATAGTGTGGGCTGGAGTATTCTGTAGACATATACTAAGTTCAGTTGTTCAAAAGTTTGGTTCAGTTCTAATATTTCATTTTTTTGTCTAGGCGTCTATTTCTGACAGTGGGGTATTGAGTCTGCCAATCCATCTGTATTAGTGCTTATTTGAATTTTCATGTCCATTAACATTTGTTTCATATAGTTAGGTGCACTAGTATTTATTGCATGTGTTTATGATTGTTATCTCTTCCCCTTGGAACATTCCCTTTACAAAGAAGTAGTGACCTTCTTTGACTTTCGGTCCGTGATTTATTTCTTTTCTCTAATAGCTTTTAATATTCTGTCAATTTGCTGAATTTCTGGAATCTTGACAATTGTAAACCTGGCTGTAGTGTTTTATTGGTCATGGCTAATGGGACTTGTACATGCCTCAATTACCTCTATATCAAATTCTTTTTCCATGCTTGGGACATTTTCTGCCATGACTTCTGTGAACAGGTCTTTTATGTCATTCATGCCATCTTGTGCTTTTAAATTGACTCTGATTGATCTTAGGTTATTCTTCTTAACATCATCTAGCAGCTGCTGGATTGAGTTTTCATGGTCCTTCACTATTTTTAAGAAATCTTTTCATGATCTATAATCACAATCTTGTCTTCTGTATCGGATATTATGTCCTCTCATTGGTACATTCAGATGTGTATACTTTCAATGGAATTTTTCATCTCCTGTATATCTGTTTGAATCTGTTTTAATGGGGGTCTATTTATTTTTATTTAGGCATTCATGGTTTCCATCATTTTCCTAAGGTCCTCTATCTTTTTATGTGCATCTGCTCTAGAGTCACTAAGCATGTCTTTCATTATGGTCACGCTGTATTTATCTGAGAGATTACTTATGATTTTTTTTTCTAGAAATTCATTTATCTTCTTGGGAACTTCCATTGTTATCACTTCAGAGAGTCCGGTGGGTGGCTTTCAAACTGTTCCATCCCATTAGCCTCTGGTTTTGCCATTAGTGAGCTGGAAATGTGGGTTTGCATCCTGCTTAAGGGTCTTCTCATTTTCTATTTTTTTGTAGTTTACTTTCTAGGTTGATGCTTGATATTGCTTATGCCAGGTAGTTTTATTGCTAGTATTGAGAACTTTTAGGAAATGACTATTTCAGAGATGTCTTCTCGGTGTAGGAAGTTTTTGGGTTTTGAGTCTCTTGCAAGATTCCACCTCTTCAATTTATTGGGGATGAGAATTTGCTGCCCATTTGGCCTAGCTCCCAGTTCTTTGGCACTGGCCTATAATATTGTTTATGACTCTGAGGCAATCTCAGTCTTGGCATACCAAGAAGAACTAATTAGAGCAATTATGTCACCTTGGCTACAGTAGTAAATCAGCAATAACAATAGCATCAAACACAGTCTAAAAATGATAAAACTGTGGTAACCATTAATTTGCCACCTTTAACCATAGGAACTAGATTATTGGTTATATAACAAAATCTAAAACAAACTAAAACATTTTATATAATAAGTGTGGTTGCAATATGGTGATTTTACCAACAGGGGAGAAAATTTAAAAGGGGTTAGGGGGAAAAAGAGAAATAGAAGAAGAGGAAGAGATTAGAATCAAGGCTGGAGGATAAAGGAAGATTACATGAAACTTTGGGAAACTTGAGAAGACAGGAGGGTGAGAAGGAAAAATAAAAACAAGAACACAGCAACAACAACAATCTATAAGCAATGTTCACTCTCATAGAAACATAAGACAAAAAAAAAGGAGGAGGAGGAAGAGGAAGAAGAGAAGGAATAGGAAGGGGAGGAGGGGAGAAGAAGGAGAAGCAGAAGCAGAAGCAGCAGAAGAAGAAGCAGAAGCAGAAGCAGAAGCAGAAGCAGAAGAAGAAGAAGAAGAAGAAGAAGAAGAAGAAGAAGAGGAGGAGGAGGAGGAGGAGGAGGAGGAGGAGGAAGAGGAAGAGGAGGAGGAGGAAAGGAAGGAGAAAGAGGTGAGTGAGGGGAAGGAGGAATTGTCCACTTCAGTGTATGTCTCTGCTGTCACTGGTAGACATGGGGGCAGACAGAGCCCAGGTCCATGTTCATGTCCAAGGTGGCATACTGAATAATCCCAGAATGCCTGCACCTTCTGCTCCACTAATGTTTAGATTGGCTTCTGACTGTGAGGTTGAAACCCAGTTTGTTCAGTTGGCAACACTCTCTGTGCTTCCTGCTAGCTTGAACTCAGGTCCCTGTGGACTTAAACTTGGCTTCTCCACCTCCTGGAAATTTGAACTTGGTTCTGCCTCACCCTGACACCGGGAGCTGCTAGATGGATCCACAGCTGCTCTGAGTTCCAAGCTCAGTTGGCCGCTCTCCAAAATGGCTACTGGCCAATTCTCCTCTCCTGGGAGGTGTCTGAACTCGAAGAACTCACCAGCCACTGCAGTCCACTGCATTCACTGCTCCAGTACAGAAAGGAAATAGGGGACATAGGCAAAAGTTTTTTATAATCTTGGAATGAGAAAAGGCTTTCTAAGTCATAATTCATTTAAAAATTTTTTTTCTCTTTATTTTTGTCATTCTGAGACAGGGTTTCAGTATGCATGCAGTTCAGGCTGGTCTTGCTCAGGCTGGCCTCAAACTTGCAGTGATCCTCCTGCCTCAGCCTCCCGATCTGAGTCAGAATTTGGATGCCAGAGAAGACATAAATATTTCTGGCTGCACAAAAGAGCAAGATCTTTTGCATGGCACAAACAGAAACACACATACACATATACCCTAAGCAAACCAAGAGTCATAAAGTCAAAAGAGAGATGGCAAACCAGGAGATAACATTTGGAATCCATGGGAGCAAATCCCCTAATTTATAAAGAACTTCCCGAAACTAAAAGAACCCAGTAATTAAGTGGGTATGTCATGAGGAAAAAGCAAATAAAAACTAAACTGAGATATGATTTTTGACCCATCAGGACTCTCAGAAATCCAGAAGGTTGACAGAATATTGTTGATGAAATTATGGAAAATTCAGTCATCCTCAGACATTGTTGGTAGGAGTAAAAAACAGTCCTGTGAGAGGGTGGGAAGGGAGGTCAATAACGTTTACTTTTTTATTTTTATTTTTTATTTTTGGTGAGACAGGCTCTTGCTACGTATTCCACACTGGCCTTTTACCCACTACAGTAAGTCCCCAACTTACAAAAATTCGAGTTGTGAATTTACACAGGGGTACTGTATAAGATTCCCTTTGTTGGCTTACAAATTTGACTTACAAGCAATTCTCCCAGGAGAATTCAGTCCCACTTTGGCAATTTAGCAAGACCTTGTCTCCAAAATAAAAAAATAAAGGGGGCTTGGAATGCAACTCAGTGGTGGAGCTCCCCTGGGTTTGACCCCTGGTACTTAAAAAAAATGTCACCCAATAAGATGCTGGCTAAATTATACCAATCTGTCTGTGCAGTGGAATAATATCAGCTATTTTAAAATTGAGATCAATTAGCTGGGCACAGTGGTGTATTCTTGTAATTGCAGCTACTCAAGAGGCTGAGGCATGAGAATCATAAATTTGAGGCCAGCCTGGGTAACTCAGTGAGACCCTGTCTCAAAAAATAAAAAGGGCTGGGGATGCATCTCAGTGGTAAAGCACCCCTGTGTTTGTTTCCTAGCACTTAAAAAAGTTTTCCTGCACCTTTTGTACTGTTGGAAGCAGCTGAAGCTGGAAGTTGGTCATATGTGTGAAGGAAGGACCAAGCCAGAGTGCCTAAAACAGTCAAGCTGCCTTAGTCTTGAGAAAAAGCATCCTGCCTGAACAATTTCAGCCATTAGTTGCTAGGCAACCTTGTATCTCCTGATACTAACTTTGCAAACATATAAATAAATGCCCCTACTGTTCTTGTTCAGTCCTCTTGCTCAGCAGGTGAAGAGGCCACCCCACCTGACCCCAGCTTTTGTCTGTTTCTTTTTTTGTTTTGTTTCGTTTCGTTTTGTTTTGTTTTTCTCCTGTACTGGGAACCAAACTCACGACCTTGCGCTTGCCAGGCAGGCGCTTTGCCGCTGAGCTAAATCCCCAGCCCCTTGTTTCTTTATTTTCTAAATCTCCTCAGTGTTTTCTCCTGGGGATCACCAGAGACCACCGAGTCCCTACAATGTACATGTAACCACTCCCCAAGATGTCTGTAAACTGCATGATTTACAAACATGTACTAATAAAAAAGCAAAACAAAAGAAAAAATACATCATGAGAGAATTCACTCTTTGTAGCAATATAGAATGGTCTCCAGAGATTAGAAAAAAAAGACAAAATGTAAGAGAAGGCAGTGATAAGAATTTTTATTTTTATGATAATTGCATAAACAGCATAAAAATAAACAAGAAACACTTAAAATTACCTCTAAGAGGTAAGACAGGATCAAACAAGCTCATTCATTCTTGTTTGTGCACACCAACTCAAGAGGAAAGGAAGGGAATGGTGCACAGGCACCTGAACACCTAAGCAACACAACCCACAGCCAGGCACCTGTACATTTCCTACAACCAAAAGATGGTAAAACAGAAGGTAAACTTAAGAAGTTCAGGAGGTAGAAATTTGAGGTTGGAGCCAAATTCATTAACAGAAATTATCTCAGTCAGGTGACAACGCCATCCTGCCCACTCTGCCACACTCCTCCCAGTGACACTCACCACACAGGACCCACTCCTCTTACCCTTGCAGCAGCTGTGGCCTCTTCAGGGCCCCAAAGGTAACAGATTCCTGAGCAGATGCTCATTATCATGGAGGGCTCCTCCTGCTCCAGGTCCTGCAGGGGAATCTGAAACACAGGACACAGGGATAGGATTTTACTGGGGAGTTTTCCATTCACAGGAATTGATTTCTCAATCACACTGAGAGTTTTCATTCCATACCAAAATGTTTGGGAAAGAAGAAAATTAAACCACCACAAATTCCCCCTAACTTAATCATCAGAGGTCTTGGTTCACACTACCCAGCCTTGGCCATTTAATAACTGTGTGACATACAATGAGTGCTTCAACCTCTCCGAGCCTCAGTCATCTGGGGAAAGAAGGATAATAACAGAAGCCAGCTTTCAGGGCCAAAGGAGAACCACACATGAAGCAATGCCCAGTACATGCATGGTGCCTTCTAGCCACCAGGGGGCAGAAGTGCACCTGAATGCCTGGCTACACTCATCCTACTCCTGCCTCCCTGCCCAGACAGCGCCTCCAGGAATGGTGGCCAGCCTCACTACTGCAGTGGTACTTCCTGATTATTTCACTTTAAATATCCCTTCCTGTACCAAAACACACAAGCATATGTAAGAAAAATGGTGCAAGAACACGACGGTACTACTACAAGGTCTGGTCTGAATCTCACCCCTTCTGTGCATTTTTATACTGAGGAAGAAGTCACAGGCTAGAAAACAGAAGATTCCAATGCTTTTAATTTTCCTGCTCCACACTGCACAGACAAGGAACAGAAGGCCCTGAGAGGGGCACATGCCTCAGAGCACAGTAGCAGGGAGATCGGGACTGGACACTGAATCTCTTTCCTCAAGCCTCTTCTTCGTACTTCATGAAGACCCTCAGGATTTTCCTCCTCCCTTGTCTGCTCCTTCTCTGCTGCTGTGCACCTGCTGGCACAGCCACAGAGCTCTCTCTTCAGCACTGTGTTATTTTCTTTAGAATATCTCTTTACCACAGCGCTTCCCAGTTTAAGTAAATCCTACCTACATCCAAATTCACCCCACACTCCTTCTGGGGCTTCCTCTCAAAACTGCTCCTCTGCTTTGCCCACCCCACAGCCGAGCAGGTCAGGGTCCCTGGGTAACCCTCTCATCCTCTTCCCTCCCCATCAGAAAAGCTTAGACTCTACCTTCAGAATATCTACAAACCCACACCTTATGGAAAACCAACACAAAATAAATCAAAGATCTTACAAAAGTGCTAACACTAGAAAATCTTTGGAAGAAAGCATAAGTGTAAATTTTCATTACCATGCATTAGACAATATACTCACATATGAAACCCAAAGCACAAACAATAAAACAAAATTAGGTAATATGGACTTCATTAAAACTTTTAAAGTTCTGCCTAAAAAGAATACCATTAGGAAAGTGAAAAAACACCCAAACAATCGCAGGCAATGTATACAAATATTAAATACTGGATATAAAATAACCTGAACCCAGAACATATAAACATCAGTGACCATTCAATGATATGACACCCTGATTTTAAAATGAACACAGAATATGAAAAGGAATTTTTAAAAATGGGGTTGGGGATTTAGCTCAGAGGCACAGTGTCTGCCTGGCAAGCGCAAGGTTGTGAGTTCGATTCCTGGTACCGGAGAAAAACCAAAAAAAAAAAAAAAAAAAGAAAAGGAATTATATCAAAGAATGTATGCAAATGACCAGTATAGATATTAAAAGACTGTGACACCTCTAGCCATGAAGGAAATGAAACTCAACATACTATGAAGTACCACCTCACATCCAGCCAGCTAAGATAGCAATAATAAAAACCAGAACAATAGAAGTGTTAGTGTGTGGAGACACTGGAAGTCTTATTTACTACTTGTGAGAATGAACTACAGGATGAACTTTGGGAACATTACACTAAGTGAGCATACATGAGGACCATACATGGTTTGACCCCATTTATATGCCATGTCCAAAGCAGGCAAGCCCACAGAGTTAAAATAGATGAGAGCTAGGTGACCGGGATGGAGAGTCAAAGATTAGTATGAGCACAGCCTGATAGTACAAGATTTTCTTGGGGTTATGAAAAGTGTTTTAACCCTGAGAAAAATAGGGCTGTACAACTCTTGTGAATATTCTCAATCACAGAATTTCATACTTCCAGGGCAAACTGTCCATGACATCAGTGATAGCTCAATAAAGCACAAACAACAAAATGTGGCAAACTGTGCACTCCTCTCCACCTCCATAGGCACTACCTCACAGGGTCCTGTATCCTCTGAGCTCTGTAGCAGCCTCTACACTGCTCTCCCTGCATCTACACTCAGCCCTTCAGTCCACAGAGAGCAGCCCATGAGGATGGAGGCTGTCTCTGAGACACACATGTGACAGTTATGCTCAGAACTTGTCAGTGGATCCCTACTGTCCGAAGCCAGGCCTCGCGCTCAAGCTCCACCCACCTCTCCATCTCAGCTAAGCCTATACCCCCTGTGCCCACTGAAGACCCTCGAGTGTCCAGGGCAAGGGCAGACTTGCACTGGGACATCTCCACGTCCAGCTCCCACATCCTGTCCCCAAATTTGGCCAACTAGATCCTATCCAGCACCCTGATGTCTCCTTTCAGGACCCTGCCCTGGACTCCAACTACCTCTTTTCCTGTTTATCCAAGACTTTCCACTCTCTGGTGGACCTCACTCACTCTTTGGCTTGAGTCCTGCCTGCTTGCCCCTTTAGCTCAGTGCCAGCCACTGGAATGTTCTGCAGGGACGGAGGTGTTCAGTATCTGTAGTCCCCTACTCTCCAGGAGCCATGCAGAGATTTTGAGTATCTAAAGGTGTTCAGGTTGATGTACGACCTGAACCTGTAACCTTACTCCAACTAATTTACATGTAGAAGACGACACAAGGCTAGTGCCTTCCACATGCTTGTGATTGTGGGCAGGTCCACACCTAGGTTGTTCTCCACAGCCCCAAAACAGAAATTGGGTCTACAAAAGGATCATACCTTTTAAAAAATGTATTAAATGAATGGAGAACAGGAAGCTAGCCCAAAAAGGAGTTTCACTATGAATTCCTCACAATTTCATCATACCAGGACCAGATATCTATGTCATTGTAAATCTCCAACTATTCCATGTTGAAGAAAGCAGGCAGAGCATCCCACAAATTAGGAGTCTGAGGTTCAAATATTGGGAAAGGGGTGCTCAGGGTCACAAAAGCTAAAGTTTAACCCTAGTTCTTCCCAGAAAGCAGCTGTGGGAGAAAGCTATGTATGCAAATGCAATGGGTTCACCCCTAATAAATAGCTCTAAGAAATCAATGAGAAAAGGACAAAAAGTCCAAAAGAAGACAAGTGGAACCTCAGCAAGTGAGTTACAGGAAGGTGATATAAACCATCGCACATACCTGACAAGATGCTCCAAAACCCAGAACAAGAGAAAGTAGACTAAATTACACTGAGATGTGATGGCACTAATGGGAGAAATGGAATCCAGAAGTACGAGACAGTGGCTCATAATGAGGGCAAATCGGTCCTGGAACACATTTCAGCTGAGGATGCAAACAGGTACAGTCCAGCTACAGGGCACACTGGCATGAAACTGCAAAATTCTGACCAGTTTCACACTTGGATATGCAATATGTGTTCTGGTTGACCTCACTCTGGTTGACCTGCAGCTGTATGTGAGGTGTGCAAAAGGATGGACATCCAGATGCTCCTGACCTTGCAACACGGTTACAACCTGATAAATGCACCTTAAATTACAAATGTTCTTAGTGAAAAATGCACCGATTACACCTGACCTACATCCTAGCTCAATGAGACAGCCCCCTGCAGAGCTTCAGCTGCTTCCCCTTGCAACCAGGGAAAGATCACACTCACTGCCATGGCCCAGCGTCTTGACAGGATCATCTCACATATCTTGAGCCAGGGAAAGGATTGAAATTCCAAATCCCAGCTACACTGTCTACAGAAAGGCATTCCTCTCACAGCATAATAAAGGTGAAAAATTATAAGTTAAATCACCATAAGTTGGGGGCTAACATATGTGATTTTTAATGGTAAAAGATTAGAATTTCATCCAAGGGGCAAGTTAAATAAATTGTGCTACATCTACATGCAACCAGAGAAAATAATAATGTCTTCTATAGGCTAAACCCCCAAATTAAAAAAAAAAAAAAGGTGGGTAGGAAAGCCCTGGGCTCAGGAGCGATCCTCAACACCAGAATCTTTGAGGAGCTTCCAAAGCTAACAAGGGCAAACTCCACCACAAAGAGTCTGACTGAATTGCTTCCTAGGAAGCCCACATACTGGTGTCATTACAACTCCCTGTGTTCCTCCATCACAGTCACTTGGACAAAACTCTCAGTCTTCAAGAAATGAGGCAAAAATAACAAATGTTGAATGAATCTGGGAAGAAAGACTCATTGTGAGGCAGGAGGAAAGTAAAAATAGAAAGGCAGATGAATTGGGATTACTTTTTGAACTTTTTGCAAACATTAATAATTAAAACACATAACTGAAATACAAGAAATTCAACAGTAGGGCACAACAAACTTTCAATAAATGGTTGTTAAGTGAGCTGTGGGAGAGGAAGCCATAGTACCCCTGCAAGACTCACTCAGTCTCCACTGGCAGATGAGCATTTTTCTTCCTCAGTTAAAAAAAAAAAACAGAAAACAAGGCAAATAGTAATATAGAAAAAATGAGGAGGGCTTCCAGGAAGATGGTGGAGTAGTAAAAAGCAGAAAAAGAGCTTGACATTTGCTATCCAGATACTTGAATATAGCAATGCAAGGAAGAGAAGAAGGAGGGAAGTGGGTCCCCTGGACCTAGGAAGGATTTGAAGTGAGAACTGAAGTCCACACAGAGAGCAAAGAGAAAAACTTCCATGAAGAAGGAGGGAGCAGGTGATGACTTCTCCTTGAGTTAAGACTCACTGCATGGGAGGAGCGTGGTTCAAACCTGTAGACTCACGGTGACTGCTGGCAACCCATAGGCCTCCAGGGAAAGACACAGCAGTTGAAGGGAGCAGTGGACGGGAAGGACTGCAGTGGTTGTTGGTGAGTGCTGTGGGATCAGATGTCCCATGAGATAAACCAATTGTCTAGGAGCTATCTTGGAGAAGCGCCAACTGAACTCAGAACTCAGAACAGCTGCTGGCTCCATTAGCAGCTCCAAGCTGAGTTCAAGCCCACTGACTACTGCAGTCTGAACGGGTCCAGATCCAGCCTGACACTCAAAAACCAGCCTGAACTTCAGAGGAAATGAAGGTGCAGAATCGCTGAGATTATTCACTACCCTGCCATAAAGCTACTGCTGCCTTGCTGGAATAAATCAAGTGGATCTGGACTCTCTCCATACACTGTTTACCAGAGACAGTGGACACAAACCTTGAAATGGACTCCCCCATTTCTTGTTTTTTCTTCATTGTTTGATCTTGCTTTTACATGAATGTGAACATAGTTTTTAGGTTTTTTGTGGATGTTGTTCTGTTTTTCCTTTTATTTTTTCCTTCTCTCTTTCTTTCCTGTATTCTGAATCAGTTTCCAAAAGTTTGTGTGATCCTTTGTCTTCCAGCCTTGCTTCTCCCTCTTGTTCTATTTCTATATGTTTCCACTTACCCCCTTTAAAATTTCTTCCCTTAGGGTAAAATTGGCATATTGAAGGCTTATTTACTGCACACAATTTTCTGGTTTGTTTTAGATTTTGTTATATAATCGCTAATCTAGCTCAATAGGGTAAAGGTGGTAAATTAACGGTTACCACAGTTTGTCATTTTCTAGACTGTGTTTGATGCTATTGTTCTTGATGATTGTATCACTTTAACCAAACTGACACAATGTTCCTAACCAGCTGTTCTTCCTGGTATACCAAGAATGAGATGGCCTAAGGGTCATAGAAAGTATTGTGGGTCAGTGCCAAAGAACCAGAGGCTGGGCCAAGTGGGTAGCAAATTCTCATACCCAACAAATTAAAGAAGTAGGATCTTGCTACCTCTTGCTATCTCTTTAACAAACTCAAAACCCCAAAACCTCCTATACCTGGAAGACATCTCTGAGAAGTAATTATTTCTTAAGGATTCTAAATATTAGCAATAAAGCAAATCACCATACACAATTTACATGTGTCAACCCAAGAATTAAACTTTTTTAAAAAGCAGAAAATGAGAAGACACTTAAGCTGGATGCAACCCCAGACATCCAATTCACCAAAGGCAAACCCAGGGGCAATAACATGGGACAATCTGAAAAGCACCCACCTGGCCTTTCTGAAATGTTAACAACAAAGCAAATGAATGAGGCTGTAGCAAGACTCAAATCAGAAATAATTTCTCAGATAACTACAGAGATGCTGGTCAATGAAAAACAAGCTTAATGACTCTACAGCAGATACAGATTAAAAAAACAGAGGAGCTTCGGAAAATGATGGAAACCATCAATACCCAAAATAGGAAAAAGAAAATGCAATCCACAAAACAGGGTATGGGGATTTAGCTCATTGATATAGTGCCTGCCTGGCAAGCGCAAGGGTGTGAGTTCGATTACTGGTACCGGAAACAAACAAACAAACAAACAAAATGCATAAAACAGATTCAAGCAGATATCCAGGAAACTAAAAATTCCACTGAAAGTATACACATCAGAGTGAACCATGGTGAGGACATAATTTCACATATAGAAGATACACTTGCAAGCATGAGCAGAAAGATTTCTTTAAAATAGCAAGGACCATGAAAACTCAATCTAGCAGCTGCTAGATGATAAAAAGAAGAATAAAATAAGATAGATTGGAGTCAATGAAAAAGCAGGAGATAGCACAGATGATGTAAAAAACCTATTCACAAACATTATGGCAGAAAATTTCCCTGGCAGAAAAAACAATTTGACATTCAGTTAATTGAGGCATATAGAATGCAAATTAGCCATGATGAAAAAAAGCTATAGCAAGGCATATAATAGTCAAGATTCCAGAAATTGAGCACAAGAATATAATATTAAAAGCTGTTATACAAAAGAAACAAATCACCTATAAAGAAAGCTCATCAGAATCACTGCTGACTTCTCAACACAAACCCTCAAGTCAAAGACAGCTTGGAGGGAAGTATTTCAAGCCTGAAAAGAAAACAACCTCCATCTCAGATTGCTTTACCCCACAAAAATATCTTTGAAAAGTGATGGAGAAATAAGATACTTCCATGATGAAGAACACCTGAGGAAACTTTTGAACACCACAACACCATTCAAAAATGTTCTGAAGGACATTCTAGAAAGAGATAACAAGGACGACAACTCCATAAACTCCAACAGAATGAACCCACCAGGCAAGGCAGACAAACAGAGGGGAATAAAGGGGAGCCAACAACCGGAAAATAATATGAAATTAAGTGAACACATATCAGTTGTAATCATCAGTATAAATGGTCTCAATTCACCAGTCAAAAGAAAGAGACTGGTACATGGATGAGAAAGCAAGATCCAACAATGTGCAGAATACAAGACACACATTTAATTCAAAAGGAAATTCATGGACTGAAAGTCAAAAGATTGAAAACTACTCCATGTGACAGAAACCCAGAAAATCCAGGGGTAGCTATTGTACACAAAGTGGATTAAAGTCAAGATTGATGAAGAGAGACAAAAAAGGTCATTACATCCTTGTTAATGGGAACAATCAAAAAGGAAGAGATAACAATTACAAATATATATGCAACAAATACCAGTGCACCCAACTATATAAAACAAATATGAAGAGACTTGAAAAATCAAATAAGCACTAGTACAGTTGTATTGGAGGAACTCAATACCCCACTGCCACAAATAGATTAACTAGACAAAAATTTAACAAATACATGTCAGAACTGAACCAAACTTTTGAACAAATGGACTTAGTAAATGTCTACAGAGTAGTCTACGCCACAGATTCAGAATACACATTCTTGTCAGATACATATGGGATATTCACCAAAGTAGACCACATACTAGCTCTAAAACAAGCTTAAGTAAATATAAAGGAGTTGAAGTTATCCCATGCATGTGATCAGACTGTAGTGTGATGAAATTGGAAACCAATGGCAAAAGAAAGAAACAACAAGAACTTCTTGAGAATATGGAAATTAAATAGCACCTTCCTGAACAACCAATGGAACACAAATGAAATTAAACAAGAAATTAGACAGTTTCTACAATTAAACAATAATGCAATACAATATACTTGGACTTATGAGACACAATGAAAGCAATCCTAAGGGGGAAATTTATAGCAGTGAAATACCCATATCAGAAAAACAGAGCAAGCTCAAATAAACAACTTAATGTGGAACCTCAAGTTTCTAGGAAAAAAAACCAGGAAGCCAGGCCCAATGCTCATATGAGAAAGGAAATTATAAACCTCAAAATATAAATTAATGCAGTGGAGACTAACAAAACAATACCAAGACTCAATGAATTGAGAAGTTGGCTCTTCAAAAGATTAAATAAAATTGACAAACCTTGGCCTAAAAAAGAAAACAAAAAGAAAGCAAGACTCAAATCCATGCAATTAGGAATGAAAAGGGTGGAATCACAACAGACCCTGCAGAAATCCAGATGATCATTTCTACTGACTTTAAGAAGTTGTATTCTAGAGAGCAGGACATCTGGCTTC
This sequence comes from Chinchilla lanigera, assembly GCF_000276665.1. Classification (NCBI taxonomy): domain Eukaryota; kingdom Metazoa; phylum Chordata; class Mammalia; order Rodentia; family Chinchillidae; genus Chinchilla; species Chinchilla lanigera. The sequence goes on along the minus strand of NW_004955460.1, from coordinate 9,995,057 downwards.
TGAACTGGAGCCTTCCTTGTGGTAATGAGGAAAGAGCAGTGACCACCTGGCACAGAAGCTTCAGCAGGTTTAAAAATGGGTGATGCTGAGAAAAGCAAGAAGATTTTTGTACAGAAGTGTGCCCAGTGCCACACTGTTGAAAAGGGAGGCAAGCACAAGACCGGGCCAAAATCTCCATGGTCTCTTTGGGTGGAAGAGAGGTCAGGATGTTGGATTTTCCTACACAGAAGCCAACAAGAACAAAGGTATCCTTTGGGGAGATGATACATTGATGGAGTATTTGGAGAATCCCAAGAAGTACATCCCTGGAACAAAAATGATCTTCACTGTCATCAAAAGGAAGGGAGAAATGGCAGACTTAATTGCTTACCTCAAAAAGGCTACTAAAGAGTAATAGTCACTACCTTATTTATTACAGAGCAGAAATGTCTCATGGCTTTTTTATGTGTACCATAACTTCATAAATCTCATACACCAGAATTCAGATCATGAGTGGCCTGACATAATATTTTTGTAGGACTGTCCTGCTTTAAGTAAAATTGGCTTGTAGTTAGATGGATATCTTTTTTTCCCCAAGTTTTGATAGTCATTTCAGGTTAGTAAATGCTATCACTATTTTCCCTTTCCAAATATATGCTTGGACTTGATTAGTAATTTTCAACTTTTCACAAAGATTGAGAATGTCATCTCAAAACTTACTGAAGGTTGGTTTTATATTTAGATTTGTATAATTGGTTCTGTGACTATGGTTAAATAAGGGGAAATCCCTCATTGTCTCAAAACCAAGCAACACTCCCCTGTTTGAGTTTGTGTTTATGAGCCTGTTAAAGGGAATGGGTGAACACAGGAAAGCAATGTCTATGTTTTTGGTCTTGACTATGCCAATTTAATTAGAATTCCCTGTATCTAAAAAAGCGCTGCCTTTGGCATATGGAAAGGCATTTTAGTGTGATGTATGTATAACACCAAATAAAGAGCATTTAACTTTTCTCACAAAAAAATCAAGAAGTTGCATTCTAATAAAATAGAAAATACAAAGGAAATGGACAGATTCTTAGTTATATATGAATTACCAAAGCTGAATCAAGAAAATATAAAAATTCTAAATAAACAGGTATCAATCTAGGAATCTGAGGAGATAACGACAAACCTACCAATAAAGAAAAGCCCAGACCCTGATAGATTCACTGCTGAATTCGACAAGAAATTTAGAGAAGACCTAACACTACTACTTCTCAAACTCTTTAATGAAATGGAAAGGGAAGCAACACTTCCAAATTCATTCCAATTCTGCAAGAAAGCATTACGCTGACACCAAAACAAGAGAAGGACCTAACTAAGAAAGAGAACTACAGCCCAATCTCCCTAATGAAGACAGATGCAAAAATCTGGCCAACAGAATACAGCAAATCATCAAGAAGATTATACACCATGAGCAAGTAGGATTCATCCCATAAATGCAAGAATGATTCAACATACACAAATCAATAAATGTAATACACCATATTAACAGAGCCATGGATAAAAACCATAGGTTCGTCTCAATAGATGCTAAAAAAGTTTTGACAAAATTCAACACCCATTCATGATAAAAACCTTACAGAAAATTGGAATAGATGGTCTTTATCTCAATCCAATAAAAGCCATCTATGACAGCCCAACAGCCAACATCATACTAAATGGAAAAAAATTGAAAGCCTTCACTCTATGATCAGGAACAAGAATGTCCATTGTCACCACTCTTATTCAATGTAGTTCTGGAAACTTTATCCAGAGCACCTAGCCAAGACAAAGAAATAAAATGAATAATGATAGGAAAGGAAGAAATTAAATTGTCATCATTAAGGATGGTATGATACTCTACATAGAAGACCCCCAAAACTCCACTAAAACACTTCCAGCTTTGCTAAGGAAAATCAGTAGTATAGCCTGATACAAAGTCAACACTCAAAAATCAGCAGCCCTCTGTACATGAGTAATAAACTCACTGAGAGAGAAATTAGGGAAACAACACATTTCACAATACATCCAAAACAATGAAATACCTACGAATCAATCTAACAAAGGAAGTAAAAGTCCTCTACATTGAAAACTACAGTACTTTGAAAAAGGAGATCGAAGAGGACATCACAAAATGGAAAGATATCCCTTGCTTTTGGGTAGGAAGGACCAGTACAGTGAAAATGGCCACACTTCCAAAATTGTTATACAGATTCAATGCAATCCTGATCAAAATTCCAACAGCATATCTCACAGAATTAGAGAAAACAATCCTAAAATTCATTTGAAACCAGAAGAGACCTAGAATACCAAGGGCAATTCTGGGCAAGAAATGCAAGGCAGGGAGCATCACAATTCCTGACTTGAAATTATAGTATGAAGATATTGTGATAAAAGCAGCCTGTTACTGGCAAAAAAAAAAAAAAAAAACAGACCCAAGAATCATTGGAACTGATTAAAAGATGCAGAAGCAACTCCAGACATACTTAGCCCCCTTATCTTTGACAAAGGTGTCAAACACCTTCCCTGGAAGAAAGACAGCCTCTTTAACAAAAGATGTTGTAAAAACTGGCTTTGCACATGCCAAAGATTAAAATTGTAGCCATGTCTTTCACCATGCACTAAACTAGATTTGAAATGGATCAAAGATCTAAATTTTAAGCCAGAAACACTAAATATGCTGGAAGATAGCATAAGAACTCTTGAAGACAGTGGTGTAGGCAAACACTTTAGAAACAAAAGCCCAATTGCACAGGACCTATGGCAAAATATTAAAGGAGATTTCATCTTATTAAAAAGTTTTTGCATTGTAAGAGAAACCACCAACAGAGTGAAGAGACAACCCATAAGATATGAAAAAAATTTGTCAGCTGTTTCTCAGACAAAGGATTACTACTGAGAACATATAAAGTAATAAAAAAATTTCAGACCTCCCCCACCAAATTTAAAGACTCAGTTCAAAAATGGCCATCTGAGATGCATACACACTTCTCAGATGAAGAAGTACAATAGAAAATAAATATATGAAAAAATGTTCAACATCACTAGTCATTCGAGAGATGCAAATTTTTCTTGTGTTTTATGAGACAGGGTCTTGCTATGCAGTTCAGGCAGGTCTTGAAATGACATTGTAGCCCAGGCTGATCTTGAATTCATACCAATCCTCCTGCCTCAGCCTGGAGGGATGCAAATTAAAACAATGTTGAGATTCCATTCCAGAAAGAATGGCTACTATCAAGGAATCAAGCCAGGTGTGGTGGCTCACACCTGTAATCCCAGCACTTGAGAGGCTGAGGCAGGAGGAGTTTGAGGCCAGCGTGGGCTACAAAGTGAGTTCAAGGCCAGCCTGAAGTGCATAGCAAAACCCTGTCTCAAAAAGAATAAAAAGAAAAAAGAAATCAACCAATAACAAATGCTGGCAGAGCTGTAGGAAAAAAAAAAGAACCTTTCTCCACTGTTGGTGGGAGTCCAACCGCTGTGGAAATCAGTTTGAAGATTCCTCAAAAAACTAGGTTTAGAAGTTCTATTTGATGCGGCTATTCCCCTTCTTGGTATCTATCCAAAAGAAAAGCATCATAGCACAGCAATACATGCACACCATGTTTATAGCAACACAGTTTGTAATAGCCAAATCTTGGAAACACCCCAAATATGCATCAACTGGTGAATGGATAAAGAAGATGTGGTGTTTTAGATAATGGAGTACTACTCTGCCATATAGAAGGTTAAGCTTGAGACATTTCTAGGAAAATGGATGCACCTTGAGATCACACTGTTAAGTGAAATAAATTGGACACACAGGTACATACTGCACTGTTTCTGTGGTATGAGAAACTGAAACTCTAAAGAAGGACTAAAATTTATAATAGGTACTGTGAAATAGGAAGAAAATGTTCAAATGGCCATGGAAATAAAGGAGAGGAAAAGGGGATAGCAAAGAAGGGAAAAGTTTAAAAGATGAGAACAGAAGGGAAGAATGGAAACAGAGCTTGCATTAATGGGGAGAGGAGGAGGGGTTGAAGGGAGAGTAGGGGAACGAGAAAAAATCAAGTTTTATCCTATATAGGTACAAATTCTCTATGATGAACATGATCATTATGTATATCTGAAAGGTACCAATAAAATCTAGTGAAAAAGAAAAAAATTGTTAATCTAAAAAAGAGAAAAGGAAGGAGGGAGGATCACTTTGATAATAATCACACTCTTTTGGGGGACACACCAGCAGAATGGGGTGTGACTCAAGAAACCTCCCCTAAGGGGCACAGAGATGTACATCTTCAGATCCTCACTGTAGTTCTGCTTTTAACGCAGAAATGCAACACAGCCCAAACAGCCACCAGCAAGGGCCTGGGTACAAGTTGGGGGTCAGCCACATCATAGAATAGTTTGCATCCATTAAAAGGAATAAAGTGATTTCCTATGCACAGTGACTGTTCAGTTGGAAGATTTTCCTGTAGATCATTATCATGTTTCCTGGTAAACTATAATACAGTACCTGTGTCTACTCCAGAGTTCTTCAACCCTGAGCTGTGCAGATTTGAGTGTGGATCGTCCTTCTGGTGAGGGACTGTCCTGTACATTTTAGGATACAGAGGAGCATCTTTGTTCCAACAAGAAGATGCCAATAGCAAACTCTTCCCTGATTTGGACAACAAAAAATGTCCTTGGAAATAACTAAATATGTCCTAAGGGCTCAATTGCCCATGGCTGACAACTCATAAGCCTGGAAGCATCTGCCTGTGTATACGCAGACAATCCTCAGCTAGGGATTGTCTTTTTCAGCTATTTTCTATGGTACTTTGAATTTTACCACAGCATTTACTACCCTTAAAGTAAGCACAATAGCATACTTATAGTTACATACACAGCTGACTATGAAATATAGCAGACTCACAAAGGGCATCAAAAACCCTAACAATGGCTTCATCTAAGCAAAACTCACATTTTATTTTCTTTACCCCTGCAAAGAAACAATTTTTTTTTGGTCTTTTGAGACAGGGTTTCACTATGCAATTCAGGCTGTTCTTGAACTCACTTTGCAGCTCAGGCTGGCCTTGAACTCACAGCAATGCTCCAACCTCATCCTTCCGAATGCTGGAATTACAGGCGTGCACTACTACCATGCCTGGCCAAAAAAGAATTTGTAGTAGAAAAGTTGTTTTTTACTTGGTTTTGCTAAAGATCAAAAGTAAAACCTCCACATGAGAGAGCAGAACCAGAGTGGAGCTCACACACACACACACACACACACACACACGCATGCACACGCACACACGCATGCACACATGCACACACGTACACACACACACACAGGAGCAGAACAGTTCTAGAGGCACAGCGACTGCACCCAGGAGAGAAGAGACTGGGAGCACCCACCGACCTGAATGGGTTGACCCACCCTGGAGGAGCTGCAGATGTGTCTACATGAGAGAGGAGACAAGAGAAGTGCACTCTTCCCATGTGAGAAAGAAGTGAGGCCCAGCCCCCACATATAAGCACAGTCTCACAACAGAGGGGTGGTGCCCTGCCCCTAAGTGAGAATGCAGAGAGGAGAGGAACCCCACTCTGAGCAGAGCGAAGCCCAGCAGAGGTAAAGACTAACTAACAAATACAAGCCTGAATGAAGAAAATACCCAGGGAGAAGGGAGCAAGTAGACCCCACAACTGCCAAAATTAAATCCAGCAGTCTACTCAAAACCACCTTGAAGCCATCACAGGACAGAGGCTTGATTGCATTCCCCATCTATCAAGGGAGCAAGCACATGCCTTACCCAGAATGGTACCCACAGCCAGGGGCAGGATGAATAGAGCATCCTCTAGTGCACAGAGACATCTCCAAGAACCACAGGCACTAAAGGTAGGCAAAGAAAATCGTGACTGGCTGGATTCCAAGTCAGTAGTTCATGGAAAGAAACCACTCATTCAAAACACAAGAATTGATTCTTTGACACAATTGGTTTTGGATTTTTCGTATGTTGTATTAGTTTCTTTTGCCTTTTATCCTACGCCCTACCAACTTTTAAAAAGTCTTCCTTTTTCATTCACCTTCTGTTTTTGCTTTTTTTCTGTTTTCTTCATTTCTTATTTATTCTTTCTATACTCTTCTGTATCATTCTTAATTTCCTTTTACTCCTGTTATGACCCACTATCTTTCTCACCTTCTTCTCATACCCCACCACTTACTTTTCTAAATTTGCTTTTTTCATTCTCGGGTTTTCCACCCACTCCACCTCTACTAGTATAACTACCAAGCTTTATGAATCTCTAGATAAATAGTTAACTTTATGCTAGTCCTGTTGAATACTATCTATGATTAGCAGAGGTAAAGTTCCATTTAGTAGATATTTACTGTTGGCTGATAATAGGTCTGTATTTGGTCTGTCTTAGTGTTCATACTATAATTACAGATCTCTTTTTATGGACAAGAATACTATTTTATTGGTCCATAGGATTTGTCAATACTCACTTGTAGTTAATGCTATAATTGAAGATCATTTTATTTCTATAGCCAAGGTATCATAGCTGTTGTTATTAAATAGTTTTCTTGAGTTGCCTATATCTAGATTGCCTAAGGGTCATTATCAACATCATGGCCCATGCTGGGAGAACTGGAGATGGAGCCAAACACTCTACAACTTTCCATCTCGAGAAAATGGAGGTGCTAGATCCTGGGACAGAGGTAAGGGCCAGGAGGTTTGCCATGCCCAGAGGACATCATTGAAAACTACATGTTAATTAAAGAGCTCTCCATATGAGAAACAAAACTCTCCACTACAATAAACTTACCTCAGTACAAAACAAAATTAGAAACATAAGAGAACAAGCCAACAAAATGCCTCCCAAAAATCCCAGTTTCCCTAAAGCTGATTTATGGGGCATCGAAGGGGAAGAAACCAAAAGAAGCATCACACCCGATTATTTCAAACGGTATCAGGAGAGATAACAAAACAGTTCAGTAAGGCAAAGGGCAGTCTCACAGAATATATAAGTAATATGAGATTGAGCCAGTTAAAATCACCAGTGAGTATAAAGATAACACTAATAAAAAGATAAAAGACATAAGCAAAATGATGCAAAATGTACATAACCAGAATATTAAAAAGATTAGAGTCCATAAAAGAACTCAAAGTATAAATTTGGGAGATTAAAGATTTTATTGAAAATATCAAGGGTGCTGGGGATAGTTCACTGGCACAGAGCCTGCCTGGCAAGCGCAAGGTTCTGAGTTCGATTCCCAGTACCCCCCCCCCACACACACACACAAAAAAAAAACCACCAAAAAACCAACAAAGTATCATAGGGGCAGATTAGAGGGACACACACAAAAAAACAAGAACAAAACACAGATGACTAACATTGAAAAAATCATCACATTTATCTGCAGCTGATGATTGCAATGCTTATCTGTGGCTGACCATTGTAAGAGCATTACATGCTTTTCTGTGTACCTTGTAATTGAGAAATTGTTCTCTACTGTATCCTTATGAAAGTGTTACTCATACTTACATATGCTGACCTTGTCCCCTTCCCAGAAACACAGGCTAAGTTCTGGATTGGCCCAGACCACCAATCAGTGAAGCAGTGATTTTCAGAAATCAATTTACCTGATAATTATGAGTACATCTCATATTCACTGGGCCCTCCTGAGCAGGATGCCCCCTATCTTGCAGCACCACTCTGCTGCTAAGACAGCGCTCCTGCTTTCTCTGCATTTGCCACACTTCACCAGTCCTGACTCCCCCATTTCTTGCTAACAGGCCCACTTCTCCATTCTTCCCCAAAGTGAGGGCAAGGACCCAAAGAGAGGTGGAGGGTCACTCAGAGAATGCCCACCAGATGCAACACTACGTCCACTGTGAGGACAGAGTCTCAGAACTAGAAGACAGGGCTATTTTCAGTGACCAATTAATGAGTGATAACTTAAAAATGAAATAACATGAGATCTGGTAGTGATTGCCCATGCTGGTAATCCCAGTACTTGGGAGGCTGAGATGGAAGGATCACTATGAGTTTGAGGCCAGCCTGGGCTACATAATGAGTTCAAAGGCAGCCAGAACCACATAGCAAGATGCTCTCTCAAAACAAGAAAACAAACACCCCAATAAGAACATGAAAAATGGGTCCAACAGTTTCTTGGTGATACAAAGATGACTCATTTAAGATTAACTGGAATTAGTGAAAAATCAGAAGATAGCACAAATAATTGCATATAACACCTGTTTACTGAAATAATAGCTAGAAACTTTCCAAATAAGGTAAAAGAATTTAACATACAGATAAATGAAGCATATAGAACCCCAAATAGCCACAATCACAAAACACACATCATAGTCAAAATCCTGTGAGTCCAAGACAAGAACAGAATCTTAAAAGGAGTTAGAGAAAAACAATGAATCATTCATAAAGGAAAACCCATCAGAATTATAACAGATTGGAAACATAAACCTTAAAGGCCAGGAGAGTTTGGAGCATTTTTTTTTAACACTGTACTCACTGTTATTTCTAATTCTAAGAAACAGAACATCAGTCCCTTAGTTGTACAAATATACCTGAAAGTTCACAATTAGCTTCATGAACCAAAGAGTTATGCACACAATCAAGCAAAGCACACAGAGTAAAAATTTTCTCTCAGAATCAACACCTTCTGCATTCCCCGAAAAGACATACACTCAGGCCACTGTATGGTCACTGTAGCTTGCACTACCAGATCACAAATCTATGATGAACTCATCCCAGCCCCACACAGTGGCAGTGGTCAGTCAGATGGTCAGGTATTAAGTGCAGAAAGAAGATAAAACAGCTAAGCTGAGGCACATGTTTCTTCAAGCTTTAGCAAATAAAAATACATTCTGAAATTCTAACACCTATTGACAGGACTTCTCTATGAACTGCTAATACCTAAAGTGTTTGGCATTTTCCTTCTTGACGTAGTTCAGGTTGCTTCATGGAGTTTTCATTTAGAAAAAGCACAGGCAGAGAGACTCAAAAGTCAACAGGTTCCAAAACAACCCTGAGCTGTCCCCTTTACATTCATGTCAATACAAAAATAAAAGTCCAATGTCCACCCATCCCTGCCATGGGGCTGGACACCCACAGCCCCTTCCCAGAAAGATATTGTCATGTGGAATTCCTAGGCACTTGTGCAAGATGGCCAGACAAGCAAGGGGTGTGGGACCTCACTTGAGCTGGGGTACAAAAGACTATGTCAATCAGCTACACACAAAACCACGAATCAGAGTCAAGTTATTATCACCTTTTAAATAAAATATCTGTTCATACCTAGAAGTTCTACACATCCCAGCTGTCCACAGCATCGTTGTAGGAGGCTAGGCACTGTGGAGACTGGTCTATGTAAACACAGACAATATCCTACAAGTTTAAAAAATATTTTTGCTTCCATCCAGTGAAAAATGGTGTAATGGAAGCACTGACATCCCCATCCCTAACACACAGACTGGTGGATGTACAGATGCTACCAGGCACGAACTTAAAGATGAGCTCGGAGTCAACAGTTGCGACAATTAACCGGCTTCGAAAAGAAAAAAAAATGCCATCGAGCACAGAGGGCCAAAAGCACATTTTGCAAGAAGAATTCTTCACTCGCATACAGAGACATTTCAGAGACATAACTGGAGTGTGGGATGTAAACGAAGATACAGTGTTTCCACACCAGAGACTCACTGGTGGCTGGTCTGTCACCGGCCCTGAACTATGCATGTCACTGTCACCAGGAGGACATGGGGAAGCGAAGTGGGGCTGGACAGCAGGTCAGGGGCAGGGTCAGGTGATCAGTGCAGGATGTCACAGAAACCAGTCAGCTGTGGCCAAGGGGAAGGACAGAGTTCTGCTCACAACAGTAATTATCTGCTTGTGCAGGAGGTCCTATCAGTCACCCTCACACCTGGCAACTCAGCTAAAGGGACGTGACAAAGGAGCCCAGAGTTCTCAACCCTGGCTCAGTGCCCATGAACAGAAACCTGCAGAGGAAGAGCTGCTGGCTGTGACACAGGGGCCACCAAGCAGAGGTCTTCAAGTGCCAGCCCGGTCCTGAGCTCCAGGCCATGTTCCTGGACTTTGTTATCACAGCAACCCACAGGATGTGGCACCTAGCCAACAAGGTGCCAGTTTCTTTTCGGAACCTTGAACCCCTGGGGAGACCATCAGAAAAGGATGAGGGCCACTGCACGGGCCGGGGAGACACACGGTTAGGCCTGCATCCCCTAGCAGCAGGTCCTGTGCTGTGGGGACCACAAGTTTCCCAATGTGGTCATGTCTCCATCGCCACACAGAATTAGACACCTAAGGACAAAAGGATCAGATGTATGTGCACAGCAATGACCAAGACCGGTGGCAAGACTGTGTCCATGAGAAGGGCCAGGTGCTGACCACAGCTAACACCTTTTAATTTAAAAAAAAAAAAAAGCTGGTTTATAATTTGGGAGGCAAACCCACATGGCGACAACCTGGGGGAAGTGTGGGCCACCCCCTGGGGAGCTCTGGGGACCCTTTTCAGCCTGAAGTGGGCCAAATGAAAATGCTTTCTGTCTCACATGTGGAAAAGGCACATCCCTCCTACCATAGGCTGAGTACAATATTGACAACAAAAGGAGGAGCGCAAAAGTGAACAATACAAAAAAAGTAAACATAGCAGTTTTAATTGTCAACATCATTCCAGAGCAAAAGGTGGCTTCCACTTCCTCCGCTCTATCTCCTTCCAAAGGGCCCCTGTCAAGACGCTCATTCCAGTTTCGTCCGAGCTTTTGTGGGACTACTCGACTCCTCCCCAAAGCACCTGGGGTGCAAGGGGTTGTTGGGGTCCACAACCAGCATGTTACTGTGAAGTTCACCAAACTAGTCGCCTTTGGTTATTGGCAGTGCATGAATGTGTGTTGCCGCACAAGTCCCAAGGTATGGGCTGGTAGTGTCCTCCTCTCCTCTGTTCAGTGTTGGCTTCCTGCAGTGCTACCAGGCAGGTATCTAAGGTCATAAGGCCAGGCGGTTGCAGTGATGTTTCACTTTGCAAGGCAGCATACCCTTGTTGAGTTGGTAGAAGTCGGCCAGCTGGATCAGGTTGGAGAACTTGGTGTTTCCATTGTCCAGGCTGAAGGACTGCCTGTCATCCCTGCAAGGTAAGATCTGGAAACTTTTCATCTTCTTTTTTTTCGTTTGTTTGTTTGTTTGTCTTTTATGAGACAGGGTCTTGCTATGCAGTTCAGGCTGGGTTTGAAATCACTTTGTAGCCCAGGCTGGTCTTGAACTTGCAATGATCCTTCTGCCTCAGCCTCCTGAGTGCTGGCATTACAGGCGAGCGCCACCACGCCCAGCCTACTTTTAATCTTCTGCTAATGACACAGTATGAGGACAAAGGCCTTTGGGTTACTCAGTCACAAGACCCTGCTGCTTATTAATCCTGTGCAATTCCTCCCTGGAGATCCTGCCGGGGAACGAGTGCTGCGTCCTGTGAATCACTGTGCTGTGGGTGGAAGGATGAAGGGGACTTTGACTTTCCAGAATACTCACCTGTGTGCTTCACTTCCTGCAGGCGCGGTGGCCCTCTTCCAGAGCAGTACTCTGGGCTTCAGCTGCTTTCTCTATCACTCTTCCTGTCCACTCAGAAAAATTTATTGCCACCAGTGAGATCTTGGAGAACTAGCATGGAGAAGAAAGACAGCACAGCTTTCCTCTCCTGTAGGATGTGGTAGTTCTGGGAAAGGAGCACTCCATACTTGAGGAGCCTGAACGCCGTCATCCAGCACACACACCTCTGCTTGACCTTGGCATACAGCAGCCTCAGCTCCTTCGTTTCATTCCTGACCCTGTTTAGCTTGATGCAGAACCCATGGTCCATGGGGACACTGTACTGCTTCTTCTTGGAGATGAGGAAGAAGACGTTGCTGTCCTCCACGATAGAGTATAAAAGTAGCAGAAAGATGCTGTTAAGGTTCCTTGTTGCATTTACTGTCTTCTACCACCTTGAACTGTTGCCCCTCTGCCATATGCCACCCTGCCTTGGAGTCAGCTGATTATGGACCAAATCTCTAAAAACTGAGCTACATAAACCTTTCCCTCTTTGACTTTGGGTGTCAGGTATTTTGTCTTAGAAATGAATAACTAAGACACATGTTCATGTTTCTGTTTTTGGTTTGTTTGTTTTTGTGCTGAGGTCTGCAAATTCTTTGCCCAGTGCCCCATTCCCCAGAAGCAAGCCACAGTATTGTTTATAAAACCCTGGCAATTCAGATATTGGCACAGAGAGAAAACCACTCATATGTTACCTTGGCTATAGTAGTAAATGCAGTGATAACAGTAGCATCAAATTTCAATGGGGTATTGACAAACCCCAGGAACCACTCATGAACAGCCCTTCACCAAAACAAAGATTGAACTATGATTTATTGAAGACATTTAGACCATCCTTGTATTGAGCTATAGTAGTTCAGGTCACTAGTTTCTGCAGGATGTAGGCAGTAGTGTCACAGTGCAAACGTAATATTAAATGTCTTCTTCTTCAGGACTTCTCCACTCCCCCAACTACTACTTCTACCAAACCTGGCCTCCCAAAACATAATACAGGCCCTGTGACCTTTCTGGTCTGTACTCAGACCTCCCAGGGGATCCCAGCAGATAACCCATTTAGTCGTCACCCTCCCAAACCTAACTTCCAAGTCTGTCTCTCACTTAGAGTTTGTGGTAGGGTATTGCTGCATCCTGAAGCAACACACTCCTCCTGGGTGTTGGTCTCTTTGGTCACCTCTGCTCCTCTGTGCTGTGGTGGACCAGGGACTGGAAGCAGATCACTCATTTCCACTCATCCTGGCTTGGCCTGGGTTGAGCCAGGCTTTGATGTCTGATGGGCAGGGCGCTCAGTTCCTGCACCATCCTGGCTCCATGATTGGCCCAGCGGGGCATCAGCCTCAATTAATTAGTCAGTTCTGCAGCTGTTTGCAAAATATCTGCTCCTTCCAACTCTAAACTTTCATTCTCAACCCAAATCTTTCAAACAGATCCTTAAATACTGAAGAAAAAAAGCCCAAGTCCCTTAAATCCTGAACTAAATCCTTCACCCAAATACTGAACCAAAATCACATATTTTAATGGGACTTGACTAAAGAGCTGCAGAAGCTGGCAGCTCAGGGATGGAGAACACTGCTTTGGACTTTTGCTTTCTCTGTGTTTAGTTTTGAAACAGGATCCCATTAAAGTTTCCTGGGTGGCCTAAAGCCATGGACCCAAGCAATTCTCATGCCTGGGCCGCTTAAGTAACTGGGATTAAAGGTGTGAACCAACACACCGAAAGAAAGAGATTGTGATGTTTTCACTGACTTGAAAATGGGCCGTTCTTTTTCTAATTAACTGTGTGGAGATACTTTGACAGAAAATAGAAGATAGAGACACAGGACAGTACATTTGGAAGGCTCAGTGAAAGAAAGGAAAGAAATACAGTCATACACTGGTTCACAAACTTGATTCTTTCCACGATTCTGGTCACAAACCAAGTTGGATGAGGACTGAATCAAAGTCAGTGGTTAGCAGCAAGAGAGAAACGGCGGAGTGGTGAGTGCCAGCACCTTAGTTTCTCCAGGACGAAGTGCTGAGAGTCTGGAAAACAACAGCCCAGAAAGGAACCAAAGTGAGTGGAGGGCTCATAGGAACCAGGGGGAATTGACAGAGAAGAGGAAAATAGGATTCACTGGTACAGAGAAAATAGCTCACCACCACCGCAGACTGGGGACTGCACAGTGCAGCAAGAGCGGCTACGAAGCCACCCCCATGGGGAGACCGGGAAAACTACTTCCCTGCTCACTGCAAAATGGAGACCCAAACTGGACCAGGACTCTTATGCAGTCAGAGGCAGCAGTGAGAACACAAGACACTGTTTCCAAGTGGCTCCCCAGAGTCAATGGTTGCTGAGTGAGGTGGACCAATACCCTGGCACACAGCTGTGCGGAGCAGCAGCATCAGTGGACAGGAGGGGTCACCATTTTATTTAAAGGTCTCAGAGCTTCAGCTCCAGCAGCAGAACACCCCCAGGGTCCTTTTACTGCCAGTGGAATGAGGGAAGGGCTGTCCAGTCACAGCAGACTGCCAGCAGTTGCACAGCAGACTGGGGGGAATCCTGAGAAATAGGAGCTAGGACCACCAGACTCTGTTTGCAGTCTTAGCCCTAGCTACAAAGGACTGGAAGCATCTCCGTGCTCTGTAACCAGCGGCACAAACAGGCAGCTGGCCTTGGCCAGCAGCAGGACAAGGGCACCTCACTCCCCTGCCCTGCAACCAACAGTGCAAGCAGGCATGGAGCCTTAGTCAGTGACAGGACAAGGGCACTCCCCCCGCCCTATGACCAATGCATGAGAAGAGTCAGTGTTGTGGGCAAGATCAGCCCCGCCACACTCAGTGGGGGGTGATCTACACCCAGTAGCAGTAGTCCTGCTACACACTTGGTGGGGTTAATCAGTCCAGATTCTGGCTCTGACTTGGATACTCACACAAAATTGGGTGCACCAGAAGAATTTTTGCTTTAAAAAACAGGAAAGAAAATATGCAAATTTATGCAACTAAGAATGAAAAAACTGAAATCACAGTGAACCCTGTGGAAGTCCAGATCCTAAATATCTACTCCAAGCACCTTTACTCTAATAAGATGGAAAACAGAGGAAACAGATAGATTCCTAGACACATACGAATGACCAAAGTGGAGTCAAGAAGACATCAAAATTCTAAATAACAGCAATATTAGTCAATGAAATAAAAAATATAATTAAAAACTTACCCCAAAAGAAAAGCCCAGGTCTGGATGGATTCATTGCTGCATGTTGCAAGCTTCACAGATCTAATGGCATTATTCCTCAAACTCTTTAATGAAATTGAAAGGTAAGCAATACTCCCAAAGTCAATCTTGGAAGCAAGTATTATCTTGGTACCAACACCGGAGAAGGATCCAACTAAATAACAGAACTACAGGCCCATATTGCTGATGAACATAGACACAAAAGTCCTCAATAAGATACTAGCAAACAGAATGTAGCGTATCACTAAGAACATTATACACTATGGTCAAGTAGGATTCATCCCGAGGGTATAGGAATGCTTCAACATATGTGCTCCAATAAATGTAATACACCATATCCATAGAGCCAAAGACAAAAATCACATAATCATCTCAATAGATTCAGAAAAAGCATTGGAGAAAGTCTAATACCTTTCATGATTAAAAAAAATCCTACAGAAGATTGGAATAAGTGGTCTTTATCTCAATCTGATAAAAGCCATCTGTGAAAAACCAACAGCTAACATCATATTAAATACTCAAAAACTGAAAGCTTTCACTCTAAAATCAGGAACGTGACAAGGATGTTCACTATCACCACTCCCATTCAGTATGGTTCTGGAAACACTAGCCAGAGAAATTAGACTCTTACGTGCAATAAATTGGACACCTATTTGTAAATATTACATTGTCTCTCTGGTGTGAGAAACTAAAGGTGCAAATAAGAATAAAAATGTATAATTGATATTGTAAAATAGGAAGAAATTGTTGAAAAGGAAAGGGGAACTAGGAAAGGGGAGGGGAAAAAGAAAAAATGAGAAAAGAAGGGAAAATGGAAGCAAAGCTTTGTAAATGAGGGGAAGAGGGATGGAAGGGAGGGGAGGGGAATGGGGAAAAACAGGAATCACGATATATCATGTACAGGTACAAATTCCCTATGATGAATGTGATCATTGTGTATATGTGAATTGTACCAATCAATTTAATTTTAAAAATTCAATGGTTAGGTTCAATGTTGACCTTATGGGTAAATTTGATTCAGTTCTTGTCCATTTCAGCTTGGGACCAGAATCACGGAGAGTATTGAGTTTGTGAACCATGGTATCACTGTATCAGGATAATGTGTTGGTTTGATTGAAGAGAAATCGTAGAGATGGGGAATTCAAAGAGAAAAATCTACCCTGGACTAGATTAATTAATCAGCAAAGCAGCAGCCAGAAGGCCTGTGAGCCTCTGACATATATCTTGGTATGATTATAAGGCAAAAGAGATAAAGCCTCCTGGTTTGGGGAGAGACTGGAAGAAACACAAACAGGGAGCACTGTGTACTTTAAGGTCTGTGCTTTGTAAGGATGGTGTGCATGGGACACTGCCTTGTGAATGCAGAGGCAGGGGATAACGTGACGTTTGGTAACGGTCCGGGGGGAAGCCTCAGGAGAGTCAAAATGGCTCCTGTTCAGACTGTGAGCTGGCAACCACATGTACCTTCCTGCTGCCTGTCCTGTCTGGAAGGCTCTGTGTTTCTTCACCTTCATGTTTTGAACTTCAACTTTGGGGAACTTTGTTAGTTTTCCTATGAAAAGCTTTAGAACAGTGTCCTCCAAGGTAGTTGTTTCCTATAGACTCAACTGCACAGATTTCAAGCCACAGGTCACATTACAGTCCCTCTCTCCTTTCCGCTCCAGGGGCTCACTGTGGCCTGTGGGGAGGAGGCAGTGCACTCTAAGTCCGGAAGAAGTGGATTCTCTGGTGCTGCCCTGGGAAGAGACCAGCCTGGCTGAAGTAGGAAACGACCATAGCCAGGGCGTACTGATGTGGAGAGAGGATGGTGGTTAGAGAGAAGCCACACCTGCAAAAGGAGGGACGGGGGAGTAGGATAGACTCCACTCACAGCAGATATGCCAGTGTTGTGTAACCTGGTTGTGGGGGAAAGTCAGGGGGCCTAGGATTGTTTGCAAATGAGAGCAGTCTGGAGAAAGGAGGCCATGATGCCCACAGTGGCACCTCCAAGGGATTCTTTGAGATAAGGCCTTAACGTCTTGGATCAGAAGAGGGTATGAGAAGCAACAGCAGAGGAGTTCCTGAGCGCTGGAGGAAAGGATCTTAGGCAGCAATAGCCAGAGAGGATCTATCCAGGGAAGACTGTTGCCTGGACTCAGATCTCCGAGGCTCTAGGCTGAGATACACAGCCTGCCATAAAAGCCAAGGCCTGGTGCTGTATTCTGAGACGGCAGATCAGATGGGAGGGCCTCACATAGACAGGGCCTGAAGGAGGACTGTGGAACTGGAATCCTGCCCCCACCAGGCTGTGCTGCACTGAGGGTCCAGCTCAGGAGAGAGGACCCCACCTTGTCGGATGGCTCAGGTTCTTTTCTGGGCCAAAAATCCCGACCACAGGATTCTCTGCGAAGAGAGCAGGGTGTTAACTTGGGACTTGGCACAGGGTTTCCAACAAGGCAAGACAAGGAGAACTGGGCTTGGCTGGAAGAAGGTTGTGGATGGGGCCCCATGCAGGTAGAGGGAAGAGTAGGGAGACGGATGTTCATCTGCAGGATACTCAGGCTCAGCCCACACAGTCCTGGAGGAGCAACAGAGTGAGGGCCTGGGTAGCAGCAGCTAGCTGTGTGCTCCTGGTTCACACGCCCTCCCTTCTGTGTGGGAAGAGGAAAGGATACAAATCTCTTGGTTCTGAAAGAACCACATTGGGTCTGCCATCTGGGCTGGGGTCTCCTTACCTAATCAGCCTGGGAAAGGGCTCATAGCACTCAGGCAGCACTGACAACAGGCACCTCCTCTTCAGGGTCGTTTGGAGTCTGCATGGCAGTGCCATGTCACACATGTGCTGAGGAACAGGGCCAGGTTTCCCCAGTGCCTTGTGTGACTCCTTCTTAGACCCAGACAACCACTTCTGCCTTCCCTTCCGGCCAGGGAACTGAGGTAAGGACTGAGAGTTTATCCTCCAGACCAAGTCAGAACACCCACACGTGTCCCCCTCATCACCCTCCAGTTCTGATGACCAGTCCTTCTGCTGCCTCTGACCAGAAAGAAGGCTGAGGCAGGAAGGAAGGTGCTAACCAAGGAACTCCATCAAAAGACCCCACACGTCCTCCTGTAGCTCATCCTCAGACTCTGACAACCAGTCCCTCTTCCTCTTCTGGTTTCCAAGGCCAGAACGTGGGATCTGTACAACAATCTTCAATTACGGGATTTTTCTAACCAAAGGCTGTTATGACAACAACCCCACTGAAATCAGAGTAGATTAGTGGACTTAGGCCCTTCACAAAAGGAGAAAAAACTACATAAAAGGATTTTTAAAGTGTTAATATCTTTCTGAAAAGCAACTCTTATTTGGAATTGCCCTTTCTAAAGGTAAATACCAGCAATGGTTCTCTAATCATACCAAGGGACATAGGAAAGAAACAAAAAGAGAAAACACAATTCAGCTTGAAAGGGCTCCTTTAGCTCAAATTTGTCTTTTTACACCATGCAGTCCATGGGACACACCATCGCTGCTGTGGCACCCAGACAATATGCTCTCAACAAATCCCTTCCAGAGGAAGCACTGGCCAAACTGCTACAAAATGTCAAACTTGCTGAAGGGGTGTTTTGACGGTGAAGTACGCGGAACACAATTCCTCCCTCTTCTGGCCAAAGGCGGAATTGCGGCAGAAAGTTACAAACCGTCTGGTCCCAGTCCTGCGCTGACACTGGGCAGCAAGGGGAAGAGAACGCGGGGGGCGCGCTGGGGCCCGCAGAGAGCCGGGCCGGCGCGTCTCAGAGGGCAGACCAGAGGCACCCGGCTCGGCGGGATGGGGCGGGAGGCGCGCCGGTGAGGGCACGAAGGGCCGCTCCCAAGGGGCGGGCGTGGGTGCGCCCTCAGGCTCCCCGACCTGGGCTCAGCAGGTCCCACACAGGCGGCTGACCTTGAAGCTGCGGCTGCGGCGGCTCCGGGGCCACGGGCCTCCCGCCCGACCCGCGCTGGTCTGTGGAGCCGCTTCACCCTCGCGCCAGCACCGCTCCCAGAGGACAGCGCGGGCCCCGCCCACCACGCGAGGACGGAATGGCGGGAACCCACAGCTCAGCTCCTCAGGCCCCGCCCACCACGCGCGGGCAGAATGGCGGGAACCGACAGCTCGGCTCTGCAGCCACCCCACCACGCGAGGGCAGAATGGCGGGAACCTACAGCTCTGCTCCGCAGGCTCCGCCCACCACGAGAGGGCCGAATGGCAGGAACCCACAGCTCTGCTCGGAAGCCACCCCACCACACCCCCGCCCACCGGAGGGAGGCGGCCTCACCCGGTCCCTCAGTGGGGAAATTTTGGCGGGTACGGCCGGTCCCACACCGACTGCCCGAGTCCTGCGTGGCGCGGGTCTCCCGTGCTCACCCCACCCGCGCCGGGTTGGCGGCCTTGCGCACTGAGCTTGGTGGTCACGGTCTTCCCGCTCCTCACGCAGCTCCACCGCTGCCGCCGCCACAGGCCTCTCCACAGCTACAGCCCGGGCCTACACAGCAGACTCTAATCCCATTCCTGGGCCAGTGACATTGCAGCCACCGCGCACGGCCTTCACAACCTTGGACTGTCAGATCTTCTCCTCCCCCCGCCACATGGGAATTCTTCATCGCCACAGAGCAGCACCTTCCTCCAGGCTGGGCTCTAATCCTTCCCTTTAGGAGCGGGCGAAGCCTCCTCACACCCTAAGACTCAGTGTTCTCACCGTGCAGGGCTGGAAGGTGTAGCCCAGAGGAGTGGATTAGCCAGGTGCCTACCCGGCCTGCCCTGTCAGCTCCTGCTGTCCCCATCAGGGGAGCTCTGCTCCTTCTCCATACATTCCTACATCCGGCCCCAAACCACAAGGGCAGGGAGCAGGTCCACAGACTGACCTCAACAGCAGGGACTTAAAGGGAATGCACCAAAGCAGATGAACAGCTCTCAGGGAAGGAGCGCCAGGGTGGGGTGTGAAAGGCCTGGTCTCGGCTCCTCTTGAGGGAAGGCAGCATGGTGATCCTGGCACGAAGATGGCCTTGGTCGTGTCTTTTGCTCGTGGGTGCTGGACCCTGGGGCCTGGGCTCTCTCCTGAGGCCAGGACAGGGCTCACACCCTGCACAGCCTCCCTGCAGGAGGAACACACCACATGGTCACTGTGAGCTCACCTTGCCCAGCAAAGGCCTGCCGGGCTGAGGGCTTCTCTCGTGCTGGAATTGATACACAATCCCATGTTGCTTTCAGGATGATTCACAGCCTTTCCCATTCCTCACCCTCAGTCAACATGATCAGGACCCTGGTCATGAACAAGACATTCCCAGCACCCCAGCATCTCCTGTCCACTTGTTGGCTTCTGCCCCAGCCCTGTGACTTCACCAAGACCGCTTCATTGTGCTGCCTCTACGGTCCTGTGCTGGGGGCAGTGAACAAGAGCTGCCGCTTGTCTGCTCCCTCAGTGCAGTGGTGCCCGTGGTATCCCTCGATGTCTGCACGTTATGCACTCTGCATCCACATTTCTGTAGCTTGCTCTGCTGTGTGAATGCACAGCAATACATTTCCCCATGGAATGGGGAACATCCGAGGTGCTTCCAGTTCCAGGGGGAGCAGCATTGAGTCAAGGCCCTGGTTTTTCTTCACCCTGATCCCATCTATCATTCAGCTTTGCATCCAGTGACTTCAAGAGACCATCTCCAAATTGAGAAAAAGGGTGGCAGTGGTGGTGTGGCTCCCTACAAAGGTCTTGGGCTCAATCTGCAGTATGGGAAAAAAATTCCTGGTCTTCACACCCATGTCAAGTTCCCTCTCATATAATACTAAGGTTGTCTGTGAGTCATTACAAGAGAGCATGAGTGGTGTGTGATTTCTGGGATTAGTTCAAAAGACACTGCAGCTTCATTCTCATTCTTTCCGTCCCTCTGCTCTGGGGAATGGAAAATGGGTCTCCTCATGCCAAGGTCCCCATGGGGAGGAACGGAGGTCAGCCAATAATAAGGAAGTGAGCCTTTAAATCTTCATCCCCATATAACCTAAATGTGACTCATAGCCCTGAGAAACCTCAAGAAAGACTGAGGCTAAACCACTGAGTCACAGCACTGATTCTCAGACCTAAAAAACTAAAGGAAAGTGTTGGGGGATAATTTATTGCACAGCTATAATATATAGATTAAACAAGATCTCAGCCATCCAGTGAGGGTGAGGAGTGGCCTAGCCAGTGGGGAGTGAGAAATCTGTTAGTTTGCATGGCTGGCAAGCAACCCTTGAGGTGTCATCATGTTGGGGAAGTAGCATGGCTGTTGTTGGGGGCTTTTAACCAGATTTATATTGAGACTCAAGAGCAAAGAGCCCAGCAGGATGATTTAAAATGTTGTGCATTTGGCCAGAAAGGAAGCTCCAGTAAAGCTGGGGACTGCAAAGATAAGGCTGAGGAGATCTCTGTTGCTGAGAAGGAACAGAATGGAAAAGATGGCCTGAGGGCATCACGAGCAGCAAGTCTCCACCCTTTGCAGCCTCAAAACTGCAAAGGTGAAAGACCTTGCCTTGAGAAGGAAGCCTCAGAGCACCATGTTCCAGAATGGC
>NW_004955460.1:9946813-9971825 GCF_000276665.1 Chinchilla lanigera | reverse complement strand
GTAGCCCAGGCTAGCCTCAAACTCACAACAATCCTCCTGCTTCAGCCTCAAGTGCTGGGATTACAGGTGTGTGCCACCACATCCAGCCCTACATTAAGATTTTGGCAAAGATTTAGTAATTTTATTAAAAGTAATCATCAAGATATGCAGTAGAGGCTCCTGAGTTCAAGGTCAAATGGGGGTAAATAGTGAGTTCAAAGCCAGCCTGAACTACACAGCAAGATCCTTTCTCAAAAAGATTTTTTGAAATTTAAAATTAAATGAAAATGAAAAGAGTTACAAGAAATAATCAACATTTTATAAAGTACATGATCAGTATTCCAAATGAAAATATAGCTCGGTGCCTCTCACACTGTGTGTGTGTGTGTGTGTTTTAATGTGAGAAATAGATTGTAGTCCTAGACCAGTTTCAGGTAACATTATTTTTGTTTGTTTCCTAGTCCTAAACAATGAGAGATTGTACCAGTTATAATTTCTTTTAAATTTTTCTTTCAGGATGTGCTGAGAATGTTTTACTTTTATTTTCATATTGTCATACTCTTCAAATTTTCACCCATTAAAGGTGGATTTTTTAATTCTATAATTATTCCAGTATCATCTGTTACAGTGGGTTCTCAAATGATGTTTTTTAGTTGTTTTGAAATTAATTTCTCTTATATAAAGAAAATATGTATGTATGTATATTTTCTGAATGTACTCCTACCAAAAATACCCACTACTAATAAAAAGTTTTCCTCCCCTAATATCCACAAATCCTTATGCCTCCTTATGACAAAAATCCTTATGACAAAAATACACATGCCAAATATATACTTTATTAGAGAACATATATATATGCATAAATATATACTTGTACATTATATATACAGACACTAGTTGAATGATCAAGTTTTGTTTCAAAGAATTGGTCACTAAATGAGGAATTGAATAGAGTATGTACAATATTCAGAGCAAAGAAATGGGCAAATGAAACACCAACCTGATGACTTTACTTTTATTTGTATAACTCCTACCCAGTACTATAATATATAGTAACATAAAAGTACAGTATTGTACAGTACAATCAGACAAAGTTACAGTACTGTATAAACAAGGTGTACTCTATCAAAAAAGACACTGAGGCCCTATAAACAAGAGATAGATAGATAGACAGATAGATAGGAAGGATGAGGAAGTCCAAATAGTCATTTAACAGGTAGGGTGTTAAGAGGAATGCCTGTATACATATAAATATTCATTTATACATATAACTGTGCATATATTCATACACATGAATTTTATACATTTACAAACCTAAATACAGATATAAAACAATATATGCACATACGTGTCTGCACAGAAAGACATTTACCATTCGAGGATCTTGTTTTTATTGTAAGAGAATATGCTATTGTACAAATTGTTCTGCAACTTGCTTGTCCCTACCCCAGTTCTCCACTTAAGGGTACATACATTTCTCTATATTTTTTTCCACTTGTTTCATGGGATATATATCTCAATCCTCCTATTCAGAGCTCTCAGGGGCACAGTTTAAACCAACAGGAAATATTTTGACATTACCAGTAAGTATGGGTTTATGTCAATCTCTAACATAGTTACCTCATCACCCGCTTCTTTTTCTAACTGAATGATGAAATTATTAATAGTACCTATCTGGCAAGCTAATTGGCAGGCCTCAGTGAATAAAGGTGTATAGGTCATGTAGACTAGGTGTTTTGAACCTTTTCAGGAATTTTTAGTCCTTCTCAGTATTTTGTGTGCTAATCCTAATATTTTTCAGCTTGTCACAAAGATTAGATTCTGCCTGCCAGACACTAAAGGAAATTGTTCAAATCAAGGACATTGGATTTCCCGCCATGTCATAGAGCTGCTCACTGTAGAGCTCTGGCCATTCTCTGAAAGGGATACTAGGTGATGGCAGCCATGCTCCTCACAGCCGGGCCCCAGCAGGAACCTGTTCTTTCAGAAATTGAATACCTTTAAGGACGTGGATGCATACTTCACCCAGACCAAATGGGATGGCCTATCTCCTGTACAGAGAGCCTTGTACAGGGATGTGATGCTGGAGAATTATGGGAACATGTCCTCCATGGGGTTTCCACTTCTTAAACACTTTTTTTTTTTTTTTTTGGTTTTTCTCTGGTACCGGGAACCGAACTCATGACCTTGTGCTTGCCAGGCAGGCGCTTTGCCGCTGAGCTAAATCCCCAGCCCCGGGGTTTCCACTTCTTAAACCTGCTATGATCTCACAACTAGAGAGAAGTGGTGAGCTGGAGGGCCTATCTCCACTGGTCCCTGTAACTGGAACAGACCCTCAGGGCCTCTGGACTGTAGATACTGATATACATACAAACAATAATTTGGGAAATGAAATATATGAAGAAAAGGATAGCATATCATTTGAACCTCCAAGGGACTTTTCCCTGGAAACAGACTTGAAGGAAATATATATATACCAGAGGAACCACAGGAAGTCCACTCAGCAGGAAGGATACAAAAGGAAAACAGCAGCAGCATGGAGGGAGCAGTGAAAGATGAAACAAGCTCCATGGAGGAGTATTCCCTTAGTCATAGTCCAAATTTGTTTCAGCATCATACTATCTCCACTGAATAGCAGCACCCAGGTTATATAGGACTGATGCAGGCCTTTGGCTTTCACACAGAACTTATTCACCATAAAATAATTAAAACTGTGGAAAGACCTATCAAATGTGAAGATTTAGTGGAAATCTTTAGATTTGACTCTCAGCCTAATCAGCATCTAGAAAACTACACTGAGAAGCCATATCAGTGTGTGGAGTGTGGCAAAGCCTTCAGCGTTATCACAGAATTAATTTGGCATCGAAGATTTCATAGCAGAGAGAAACCCTTCAAATGTGTGGAGTGTGGGAAGTACTTCAGTTACAGTTCCCACTATATCACACAACAGACAATCCACAGTGGGGAGAAGCCCGGGCAGTGTAAGGTTTGTGCAAAGGCCTTTAGTGTTAATGGGAGTCTTAGAAGGCATCAGAGGCTACACACAGGAGAGAAGCCCTACCAGTGCCAGGAGTGTGGAACTGGCTTTAGCTGTAGTTCTACATATATTAAATACTAAAGAGTCCACACTGGAGAGACACCTTATGAGTGTAGTGGCTGTGGGAAAGCTTTCAATGTTAATGTAAAATTAATACAACATCAGAGAATCCACACTGGAAAGAAACCTTATCTGAGCAGTGAGTGTGGCAAAGGCTTCAGGTGCAGCTCTCAGCTTAGGCAGCATCAGAGTATCCATACGGAGAGAAGCCCTATCAATGGAAAGAGTGTGGAAAAGCCTTCAATAATAATGCAAAACTCAGCATCAAAGAATCCACACAGGTAAGAAAGCCTATGAGTGCAACGCATGTGGAAAAGCTTTCAGTGTCAAAGGGAAACTAATCCAACACCAGAGAATCCACACTGGTGAGAAACCATATGGAATGAATGAATGTGGGAAAGCCTTCAGGTGTAACTCAGCTTTGGCAGCATCTGAGGATCCATACTGGGGAGAAGCCCTACAAATGTGATGAATGTGGAAAGGCTTTCAGTGTTAATGCAAAACTAATACAGCATCAGATAATTCACAGTGGGGAGAAACCATATGAATGTAATGAATGTTGGAAATGCTCTACTTCTAAAAGAAACCTACCTGATCATCACCGAATCCATACTGGAAAAAAGTCTTATCAGTGCAAGGAATGTGGCAAAGCCTTCAGTATCAATGCCAAGTTAACTAAACATCAGCAAATACATACTGGAGAGAAACCTTTCCAATGTATGGAATGTGGGAAAGCATTCAGCTGTAGTTCTGACAATATTATGCACCAGAGAATTCATACTGGAGAGAAGCCCTTTCAGCACAACGAGTGTAGAAAAGCCTTCCATGTTAATGCCTATTTAATTCGGCATCAGAGAAGCCACACTGGGGAGAAACCATTTCAATGTGTAGAGTATGGCAAAGGCTTCAGCTTTAGTTCTTACTATATTATACACCAGACTATCCACACTTAGAAAACCTCACGTGTGTAATATCTGTGGGAAAGTCTTCAGGTATACCTTCCAACTTGGTCAGCATGAGAGGATCCATAATGAAGGGGAATCTTAGTGAGAAGGATGTAGGAGCTCTGAAGGTTAATGCTGAAATGCATCATGCATCATCACATTCACCTTGGAGGAATACTCAGAGAGGGAAGTGACTGTGGCAAAGTCTTCACATGGAAACATATCTTTTCTGTTTTATTCAATGTTTAATGAAGAATGTATCACCAGTTAAATATAATATCAAAAAATGAATAACTCCATTCTGTACCAACAACCAAAATATTGAGAAATATTGAGAAAAATGTTGAGAAAAATCTCTCCTTAGCAGCATTAAGAACAGTTGATTATCTAGGAACAAACAATTGTTTTATGGAACTTACATGGTGAAAATTGTAATTCTCCACCAAGGGCCATCAAAGGAAACTTGAATAAATGGAGAGAGAGAAAAAAATGTGTCTTTATGTAGGAAAACCCATATTATAAAGATATCTGCTCTACCTAAACTAATTTATTTCCGTTTAATTTTTGGTACAAGCACGTATTTTGTAAAGAGGAAAAACAGAGTTCACTTTTGCAAAAGAGAGGACTTTTCACCGTATCAGATGAATGCTAGAAACAAAATGTTGATAAGTGGATCATTCAAAGTTATTTCTAATATGTTTTTGTTTAAATACTCCCAAATAAAGCTACAAAGGGAAAGCATTAAAAAAATGGAAACTCTGAGCCTGGAGGTGTGTATCTCCTTTGGTTCTGCCTCATTTTTCCTGCCTTGCACTGCAGTCCTTTTCCAGGGTGACTTAATCCTCAGGCACAGCACAACCTGGACCCCCACTTCCCTCTTTCCAAGCATGACATTTACTGCACCTCTATTTCACCTGGACCATTATCTTCCTTAGGTCAATGCCCCTCCCAACCAGATTGTTCAAGGGCTGTGTGTGTAACTCATCTGTCCTATTTCTCTTCTTGGCATATACACGAACTCTGAAAAAGGTCTTCCAGTTCCACGTGTGAATGAATTAGGTTCCTGCTCAGATAAGCACTTACAACATTTTTAATAAGCTTGGGCTCACTCCTTTTAATAAGTGAATGTTCTTGACATGAAGATATAAGGACATATAATAAAAAAGGAACTTTGTATTATTTAGTACCTCCCCATACCCAGTGGCTCTATCAGAAGGAAACACCACATCCTCTGTCCAGAAATCCTGGAAAACACTGCTATACTATTGTACTGCTGTGAATTTTTTAATTCACAGCACCACCTTCCTTGCGGTGTAGCTGGACACAATTGATGGGTTAAATATGTAAGTAATATAAATTATATAAACGAGAGACAAGATATATAATACCAAAATTACAGATATTTATATCTGCTTTTGTTAACTGTAATATACTTATTATTTTATTGTACAATAAGCAACTTCTATTAGGACACTTTATTTCACCACAGACACCAGTTGGCAAACTTGAGATCAAAGACACCATCCTGCTGGTACTCCACTTCTATGACCCACCCAATTATCTTAAACTCAGAGGTTTTCTCAGCACTGGATTTTCTCCAGTAACTCAACATAAACTCACTGCAGAGTTCTCTTTTTTTCTTCTATTTCTGTTTTTGTGCATGCTCTTGCATCTGCCTGGAAAATCCCTCCATCCATGGTTCCCTGAGGAACATATGCTTTGACACCAATTGTGAGATTATGAGCTGTGTACTTAACCTCTAACTTGTAAAGTGGAAACACTAGGGGCATATACTCCATAGTCCTGTTGCAAATAGTAAATGGCATGTGCAAAACATTCAAGAGAGATGCCTGGAACAGAGGTTATCTCTCAAGCGTTAGCTGGCATAAGGATCCTTTCCAAATGACAATCCCTCTTCATCTTTTCTCCTAGGAAGTTGATACCTGCTGACACCATGGACCATATTCCCTAGTATCAGAGAATCTCTGACCGTGGTCGGCAGTGACCCTCAGTGGAGATAAGAATGATGGAGAAGAGCCCAGGAGGAGGTAAGAATGATGCTTGGAAGGAAGACAGTTAGCAACTTCTGGGTCTCAGAGAGGAGGTTGCCCATGCCAGGGAGAACCAAGAGGAACCATCCAGGGTGGGTCACCTGGCTGAAGAGGACAATGAGGGGAGAGCCTGAGCCTGCCTTTATCGGGCTCTCTGAAGGAACAGCAAGCCAAGGAAGAACAGGCAGCTTAGAATTGTCAAATTTGAATGATTCCATGGGCTTTGGTTGCTGAGGAGGTCTCTAGTTGTCTGGCACTTGGCCCCCATTGGTTTAGAGCAGTTCAAATATTGCCAAGTGGGAGTGAGATAAGCAATTAGTGGGCCTGTGAACTCAGGAGGGGTTGGTTTTGAGAAGAAAGACATGCTTCTGTGGGACAGCACTCTTCACTATGCAGAATGAGCTCTCCTAGGAGGAGAAGTCTTCCTTCCTCATAAGCTCTATGAGATGTCCAAGCATTGTAAACTACAGAAAGTAAAAATCTGACTAACATATGCAGATCTTGTTCCTTCTACCCAGAAGACACTCCTGTCCCAGTCACCAGTTCAACTTGCTTTCTGTTACTAACCCCTCAAGGCTCTAATGGCATGTGACCTATTGCAGGGGTACCTAAGGGGTCCCTAGATGAGTGAGTGATCATAAGCAAGCAGTAAATCTCAGTGGATGAAATAAATCATTACATATCTCTGGAGGATGAGAGGCCAAGGTCAAGGTGTGACAGTGTTGGCCACTCTGGGAGAAAGGAAAACCTCACTCTCTCCCCTCCAGTTTCTAGTGGTAACTGAGAAGCTTTAGTGTTTGTTCCTGATTAGATGCATCACCTTCACCTCTGCCTTCATCTTCACATGACCTTCTCCCTGTTTAAGTGTCCATGTCCAAATTTCATTTCCTATAGAGGACACTGGGCATTGTATTAAGGCCCACATTAAAGAGTTCATTTTAACTTGGTTACCTCTGTAAATGCTCCCTATGTTGCCCAGACTGGACTCAAAAGTTCCAGAAGTGACTTGTACCATGCAAGTGAACCCAAATACCTATTGATTACTCATCAGAAGCCACGAATGGCAGCAGGCAGTGGGATGATGTAATTAAAGCACTGTGAAAAAAATAAAATACTGAAAGAGGGGTGGTGTCTCTGCATTAGAGCATGTAAAAGGTCCTGTATCTGATCCCTAGGAAGAAGAACAAGAGGAAGAGGAAGAGGAAGAAGAAGGAGAAAGAAGAAGAGGAAGAGGAAGAAGAGGAAGAGGAAGAAAAAGAAGAGGAGGAGGAGGAAGGGCAAGGGAAAGGAGAAGGAGAAGGAGGAGAGAGAGAGAGAAAAAGAAAAAAAGAAGAAGAAAGAAAGAAGAAGGAGGAGGAGGTAGAGGAGGAGGAAGTGGAGGAGGAAGAGAACAAGAAGAGCAAGAAGAAGAAGAAGAACAAGAAGAAGAAGAAGGGAAAGGGGAAGGAGGAGGAGAGGGAGAAAAAGAAAAAAAGAAGAAAAGAAAGAAGAAAAAAGAAAGATGAAAGACGAAGAAAGAAGGAGAAGGAGAGAAGGAGAAGGGGAAGGGGTAGGGGAAGGGGATGGAGAAGGAGAAGAGGAGAAGGAGAAGGAGGAGAGGGAGAAAAAGAAAAAGAAGAAAGAAGAAGAATGAAGAAGAAGGAGAAGAAGAAGAATGGAGGAGAAGGAGGAGAAGGAGGAGAAGGAAAAGGAGGAGAAGGAGAAGAAGAACAACAACAACAACAACAAGAAGGGGAAGAAAGGGAAGGGGAAGGAGAAGGAGAGGGAGAGGGAGAAAAAGAAAAAAAGAAGCAGAAGAAGGAAGGAGGAGGTGGAGGAGGACGAGGAGAAGAAAAGGAGGAGGAGAGGAGGGGAGGAGGAGGAAGAGAGGAGGGAGATGAGAGGGGAGTACCAGGGGAGGAGGAAAGCAGGGCTGTTCAAAACATACATCTGAGAAATCTGACAGAAATGTACTTTCTCTACAGAAAGGCTAAAGGGGTTGGTAGTCCATGCCTATTATCACAGACCACTGGGAGGCTGAAGCAGGAGGATCACAACTTTGAACCCAGTCTGGGCAACTCATCAGCGGCAAAGCACCTGCCTGACAAGTGCAACGTTGTGTTTGATTCCCTGTACCGGAAAAAAAAAAAAAAGAAAGAAAAAAAGGATTTTGCTTAGTGGAAAGGCCCTGCATTCAATCCATAAATAGGTCATGGTTTGTGATGCTAAAAGGTGTGCTTACTTGTACTCCCCAACTCCTCTATCCCTGCACCGTCACGTGGCTTCTCCTCCCTCTCCCTCCATGGGTTACTGATCCCTCACCCGCTTCCCATAGCACCTTGAGAGCTCACTGTGAGCAGGCGCTCCTGACACAGACGCCTCTGCTGCCTCCCTGACATGCAGAGTCAATGCTAGGTGAATGTAAGTGAAGGATTTCAAGAGAACACACTGACAGATAAATAAGGGTTGGATGTATTAATGAATAGCTTTATTGCCCAGGTAAACATTCACCACAGTGTCACAAGAAGTCCTTTTAAGAGTAACTGTACTTTATTGAGAAGCTCATTTCAATCTTGATACAATAAGTACTGTATTAGGTTTCAGAAATAATGTCTTTGGGAACAATTACAGTGTACTATGAATACGTATAAATAAAGACTCCCTCCAATACTCCAAAACCCACAGTACTAGAAGCTGAAAGACAGAGGACTGGACTAAATACATAGGATTTCTTATTTATTTCTTTATTTATTTACTTAGTATTTGTTGCTGCTGTTTTGAGACAAAAGCCTTGCTAAATTACCCAGGCTGGTACAGCTGTTTCTGCCACAGAAGTCTGTTCTAGTTTCATTTCGTATTTGTGTTTTTGCAATACTAGGTACAAATGGCATCTTGCATGCTAGGGAAGCATTCTACCACTGAACCATGAACCCAGCACAGAGTATCTCTGTTTAGGACACTTGGGCAAGAGTTTGGGTCATACAGTTTTTTCCAGTTTTTTTGCTTATTAATATTTCATCTGTGATTAAGATTATTTTCACAATTAGATACTGCTAGTGTAGGGATTTCAGACATATTTATTTATTAGTAGGAGCAGTGTGGATTAAAATCAGGGAAATTCTAATACACAGTTTGTCTCTTAACCTTTTTATTTTCTTTATTTTATACTTGGAGACAGTTCCTCTAGATCACCCAGGCTGCCCATGAACGTGCAGTCATCCAGCCTCAGTGTACTCAGCTAGGATGACAACCACGTATCACTGCACCCCAAAAGGCCACTCACACACACCTTTCTAGAAATATGCAAAATGTTATTTAATCAAGTATCTGAACCAGCAACTTGGTACATAAAATTAACAACCACATGGCTCTGTGTGTGATCCCAACAAAAGAAATGAATGAATTAAGTAAAAAATAACCACAGAGAGATCCTGAATATGCAGAAAGCAGCAGAGACAAGGCTGAGAGGAAGCACATCAGACTGAATGACCACAGTAAAAGTCCCTGAAGAGGCTTCTGCTGCACTGCCACTTGAATGATAAGGTGGCCAGGTAAGGTCATCTGCACCCGTACCCTGGCTACACCAAAGGCTGAGGCAAGAGGATGGCAAATTCCCAGCAAAACTGAGTAACTTGAAAATACCCTCTCAAAATTTTGAAGATTTGGATGAATAAAGCTATGGATGTAACTTGGTGGCTGGTAACTTAGCATGTGGCAAGTTCTGGATTCACTCTCCAGTACCACTGACAACTTAAGAATTAAAAAAAAAAATCCAATGTGGTGCACAGCTATAACCTCAGCACTCAGGTGACTGAGGCAGGAGGATTACCATGAGTCTGAGGTGAGCCTGAGCTACACAGTGAGTTCAAGGCCAGTCTCAACTATATATTGAGAGCCTGCCTTTAAAAAAAATATGAAATGAAAGGAATGGGACTTTTCTAATTGGTATAGCATGATTGTGAGAGGAAATTTAGATTGTGTGGGGACCAATTTCAAACTTCAACACTATTAGGAAAAATCGTCTTCATCGGGTGGGTGAGTAATGACCTGATTTGGAATTATACTGTGTAAGGTATCTCGTGATGTGATTTCATTTGGAATACATTTTTGTTTTTCCTTGAGTGCTTATTCACTTGACAGGAATGAAATTGTTCATGTGTGGCCTTGAGACCTAATGATGTTTGTAGTATCTCAAATTCCTTCATTTCTACAAGAGCTCTGTACACAATGGAAGTACTTAGGAATTATAAATGAAGTAGTTTGGGAAATGGTAGTAGTTAGGCTTCAAGGAAGATGCCAGCAGCCAGTGTGGTGGCACTTGCTTGTAATCCCAGTACTCAGGGAGATAGAGTCAGGAGTACCCATATCCAGTAGAACTTGAGCCATGCTAGGGACACACTGTCTCAAAATAGACCAAATAAAAAGGGCTGGGGAGGCAGCTAGGGGTGAAGGCCCTGGACTCAATCCCTAGTACCACATAGAACAAACAGCTGGCAGCCACTGGCCTCTTCCAGCCTAGCTTCCTTACCCTCTCACACTGTGCTAAGGTTGGACTTTGTGAACGTTAGCATAGAGAATGTGACTTCCAAGATGAGTTCAAAAGACACTGTACCTTCCATTCTTTCCTTATCCCTGCCTAACCTCTGCTGGCCTTCACAGGGAGCAGTCGGGGAACCTGTAACAAGGAAGTGCGCCTGCACGTCTTCGTCCCCAGTAGAGCCGGATATGACTTGGATCCCCAAACAAACTCAAGGAAGATGGAGCCAGAACCACCAAGTCCAGAGCTAATTCTACACCTCAGCTAAAAGGAGTACTAATCAGCCACAAAGAAGGATAAACTCGAGACTTTTATAGGTAAGTGGATGCAACTTGAGATCATACTCATAAGTGAAATAAATCAGACCCATATGTGTAATCATCACATCGTCTCACTAGCGTGATAAACTGAGAGTAAATAAGATCCAAAAGTTACAACAGATACTGTGAATTGGGGAGAAACTGTTCAAAAGAAAAGAGAAACTGATGGGGGAAAGGGGAAAGGAAGGGAAAAAAGAAAAAAAATATATATATGCACACAAGATAGTTATACAGCTAGTTTCTCTTTACTGAAAAGGATGATCTGTGCTAATATTGTCTGGACATCATTTCATGCCACTATCTGGTACTCTGAGGAAGTACTACGAAGATAACAATGTGCAATGTAATAATTATTGTTACTCTGCTGATTTGAAACTGTTTTATTTTATTTCTATTTTTCTTCTCTTTAAAATATAATATCAACAAGAATGAAAACTGAGATAGGGGATTTGGAGGAATGCAGTGGGTGGGGGAGTAAACAAGGGAGAAAAAGTGGTGGTATGTACAGGTAACAACTCGCCAAGAGAACTGTAAACTCCATGAACTTCAAACAACTGCTAATAAAATAAAGTATTAAAAATTTTCAAAAGGAAAAGGTCTGTTAGAGCAGCAGTAATACACGTTAAAGTATGATACATGTATGATACATGATACAGTAATACACGTTAAAGTGTGATACATACATACCTGCCATCTAGTGGGGATGAGGAGTGGCCTAGCCAATGGGGAGTGAGAAACCTCCTCATTAGAATGGCTGCCAAGTCACACTTGTGGTGTCACCAGCATGTGATCACTTACTTGGCAGGACCTTGGCAACACTGAAACAGACTGTTCAGGTGAGCACATCCCTTTCTGCTTTCTCCTTTATATCCATCCACTAAGATGAATAAATCAAACCAAACCTGGCCCTTGACATTTCTCGTCAACTGACGTACTTTCAATGGCAATTTCCAGTGCCTACGGAGAACAGGAGTAGGTGGCTCCCATTTCAACCTCTGGACTAAAACTTTGGGTTTTGAAGCCTCAACATCTATACAGTGTGAAAAATATATTATATGGTGTTTTGTGCCACCTCAAACCTTTTTGAATTTTTGGTTGTGGGAGTACTAAGGATTGCTCCGAGAGGGATTCTTTCAGAGAGCTATTAGCCAGCCTTTTTTATGTTTCACATAGAGGCAGGATCTCACCATGTATTGCCCACGCTGGCCAAGAACTTGTCACCCTCCTGCCTCTGCCTCTGAAGTACCTCAGAGGCAAGTACTTCAGAGTGTGTGTGTGACACCATCCCCAGCTTGAGCTGTTTTTATATAGGGAGAAAAAACTATCAGGTACAAGATTTTGGTGAAGCTTTGACGAGTTTTAGTAAAAATAAAAACTTCCTAAGGAGGAAGAGGTAGGGGCAGGAAGATCAGGAGTTCAAGCCCAGGAGTTTAAGCCCAGTCTGGGCTTCCCCATGAGTCCAGTGGCATCCTGGACTAGAGATTCTCCTGCTTCTGCCTCATGAGTACTGGGGTTACAGGCTGTCTTGTTTAACATTACTTTCAAAGTTCTCCTGTAGTATTCCGTGAAAATGTTTCATGTTCATATCTCATATAGTTTGTATTTTAAAATAACATACAAATTTAGGCCTTAGACCTAGTAACCAACATTTTATATACAAGGTTACAAAATACTTCAACTGAAATATCCAGATTCATATTTGAAAAAGTCTGGACTATGATTTAGTGCCCCTCAATTTCCAGACACCAGGAACAATGTAATGTAGCCCTAGATCATGCCCGGGTACCGCGTGTTTTCTTTTGTAAAATTCCCTGGGCCTTAACTATTGAATTTTCGGGGAGGGGGTTGTTTTTTGAGACAGGTCCTCACTTTGTAATGCAGGCTGCACTTGGACTCACTATGTAGTCTAAGCTGGCCTTGAACTCCTGGTGATCCTCCTGCCTCCGCCTCCTAAGGGCTGGCATCATAGGCTGTCCTATTTAAAATTACTTTCAAAGTTCTTCATGAGCATTTCCTGGGAATAGTTTATGTTCTTATGTCATAATCATCAAATCCTCAAACCCTAACGATGAACTTTATTTCTGGAATTGTTCAAATATCATATATATGAGTGGGTGATCAATACCTGGTGTTGTTTTAAGGTAACCCTTAAAATTCAATCTTATTATATTAAAAATACGTATATACATTTTCTCTGAGCACATCCCTCTAGCTCCTGTGACACACATCAGTCCCTACGAATCCTTTCCTTCCCTCTGCACCATGGCAGCTTCATGTATCTCAGTCTAGTGCCAGATCTCATTTCTGTCCGTGTATTCTTCTTCCATTCACTGGAAGAGGCACATCCCATAATAAAACAGTAATTCTGAGGGGTCTCTTGTTGTATCAAAAATTACCACAGACATTTTCATTGTGTCTTTAGTTTAAAAATATGTTTTGGGGAACATTCCATGTTAATATAACATAATTCTCAATCCTGATATTCCATAGTCAGTTTAGCGTCTTCCCCACCGAATGAGATTAGGTCTCTTCAACACTGTGAAAAACTCAAAAACTAACACCGGTACTCAGTGTATGTTCACAGGGAGGACAGGTAAACAGCCTATGAATATTCCTGAACCTGTGTCTCAGTCTCAGTTTGTAAAGGAGGTGTTGATGTCAGGTAGCCAACAGAACTGGAGTGGCACTGAAGGAACTGACAGAGTGAAAGTAGGCTCTGCGGAACTGGTGCGGAATGCCGTGAGTTTCCCTGGTGAGTCTTTTGTCTTGGCACCCGGGAGAGCTGGCTGTGGCTTACCCGCACTGTTGTCTTTACACACAGGAGTATCCTGTCTTGACCCAAGGCATATTTCTCGCCTGAAGGTGTGCGTCCGGCCGTCTCTTACAGACGACTTCCCCTTTCTCGGGTCCTGAGGTGAGCTAGTCCCGCATTTTCCAACACCTTCCCACAGCACCCAGGGGCTCCCACCACCAGGATCTGCACCCAGCTCCTTCATCATTATTCAGGGCAGAGTCCATTTGCTGAGGAAATCCTTCCACTCACTCACAGTGCTATGAAGAACTTACGCTTTGACACTAATTTTTAGATTGTGAGAAATCTACTTCACATTTAGCCCCTAAAAAAGAAATACTACACTAATGGCACCTACTCCATAGTCCTCTGGTGCACGGTACAGGGCATGTTGAAACACTGGGGAGAGATGGCTGGGAAATTGTCATCTCTACAGTGTAGCAGCATAACGATCCTTTCCTAATGAACATCCTTCATTTTTACACCTAGGTGACTGATTCCTGCCAGCACCACTGACCAACTTCCATCTCTGGTCAGAGGGTCTCTGACCTCGGTGGGCAGGGCCCCTCAGGGCCTTCCCCCCTTGATCCTCCGTTTGTGGAGCCCTCCTGAGGGTGCAGTTTGTCATCAACTGCTTAAGGTGGGTGAGACACGTGGCCTTCCTTTCTCCTGCTTTCTGACCACCCCAGGTCATGACACCTGCAGTGCTTTCCTAGTGTGGATGTTGGAGAGAGGATGAGCAAGAGTCTCCAGGTCAAGGAGGGGACGAGAATGAGGCCTGGAAGGAAGACTTTATTACTTCCAGGTCTCAGAGAGGAGGTCGCCCCTGCCAGGGAGAACCAAGGGGAACCATCTTGGGTGGGTCTCCTGGCAGAAGAGGAGGATGAGGGGAGGGGCTGAGCCAGGGCCTTCACAGGGCTTTCTGAAGGCACAGCAAGCCGGAGCAGAGTCAGAAGTTTACAAGTGGCAAATTGGAACAATTCCATTGGGTGCGGCTTACTGGGGAGGTCACTAGATGTTGGCACGAGGCCCCGGATGCGTTAGAAGAGAGAAATGCTTGGGAAATAGCTCCTGTGAGAGAGTTAGGTAAGGAAGGTGTTCAGGGTATAGATGCCGGAAGTGTAATTTGGCATAAGGAGGACGTGGCTCTGGTGGGATTTCTTATATTTGGAAGAGTGGGCTGCCTTGAGAAGGAAAAACCTCCCAGGCCAGCGGGCCTTTGAGGCATCCAAACTTCATAAAATATACAAGGTAAAAAGAACTCTCCCACCCCTGCATCACTGCACTGTTTTCCCCACCTTGTCTTCCTTAATGAGAGTCACTAATTGCTTGCCTGGACTCAAACAGCGGGTTGAAAGCTCGCTGAGGACAGGCGTGCTTGGGCAGAGTACCAACAACACTCTGTTGTCTCTCTGACATATAGCGGCTTCCTAGGTAAGCGAAAGCGAAAGTGTTTGAAAAGAAGTAACATATATGTAAAAACTGCCTGTTGGGCTGGGTCGTCTTTATGGATCAGAGTATCCTTCCAAAGACCAACCATAGTTCTCGACTGCAGGAAGCAGAACCAACTGCCTCTCACTGATGATTTCCCATTGCTCTACTACTGAGGACAGCTGGACCCACATTCTGCATCAGCTTTCTTAAGCACCTGAGTGCCCTGCTACCTTGAACTTCATCGTGTCCTTCACCATCCTTAGGCCCATTTGCTTGAAAAATTCTGCCGTCCACAGCCATTTGAAGAACTTCTATCTA
This sequence comes from Chinchilla lanigera, assembly GCF_000276665.1. Classification (NCBI taxonomy): domain Eukaryota; kingdom Metazoa; phylum Chordata; class Mammalia; order Rodentia; family Chinchillidae; genus Chinchilla; species Chinchilla lanigera. Next base: position 9,956,375 of record NW_004955460.1, on the reverse strand, counting down.
ATACTAATTGTTGGATTGTGAGCAGTGTAATTTACATGTATCCTGTAAAATAGAAATACTAATGGCACCTACCTCATAGTCCTGTGGAGGTTATAAATGACGTCTACAACACTGAGGAGAGATACCTAGGACATGGTCATCTCTCCAGTGTTACCAATATAACTAGCCTTTCCTAATGAACATCCTTCATTTTCGATCCCAGGAGGCTGATTCCTGCCAGCACTACTGACCAATATGCATCTCTGGGTAGAGGGTCTCTGACCCTTCACCCCTTAATCCCTGCTGTTTGTGGAGTCTTTCTGAGGGTGCAGTTTCTGTCATCTTCTCTTGGAGGTGAGTGAGACACTTGGCCTTCCTTTCTCCTATTTTCTGACCACCCCAGTCCATGACACCTGCAGTGTGGATGTTGGAGATAGGAAGAGAAAGAATTTACAGGCCTAGGGTATGGAAGGAAGACTTTATCTACTTCCAGGTCTCAGAGAGGAGGTTGCCTCTGCCAGGGAGAACCAAGGGGCACCATGTGATGTAGTTCACATGGCCAAAGACAAGCATGGAGAGGTCGAGACAGGGCCTGTGCTGGGGTGTCTGAAGGCACAGCAAGCCAAGCAGAGGCAGCAGCTGAGAACTGGCAAACTTAATCAGTTCCATGGGGCTCTGTTTGTTGGGGAGGTCACTAGATGGCAGCACAAGCCCCAGATGGTTTAGAGCAGGGGAAATGTGAGGGAAATGCCTCATGTGAGAGCCTTAGGGAAGGAAGGTATTGAGAGTTCAGGCTCAAGAGAGGTTTGTTTGTACAGAAGGACAGGACTCGGATGGGATTTATTGTGCTTAGAAGAACAGGGCAGCACTGGGTGGGGTGCACCTGCCAGGCTAGCAAGATTTTCTAGGCATCCACACATCATAAAGTACAGAGTAACATGCACTCTCCCATGGCTCACCACTGCACCCTTCCACTACTTCCCCCACCTTCTCTTCCCTTGGGGATCTCACTTATTGGCTCTCTGCTTTGCAGAAGCAGCTTGAAAGCTCACTGAGGGCAGCAGTCTCTGGGACAAGCACCTTTGTCGTCCCCTGTTGGCTAGACAGAACTTTAGGTTCATGGAAGCTAGCATGTGTCTAGAAAAAGCATATAGATACGTAAGTGTGGGTCATCTTCACAGCTTGCAGTATCCCTCCCTAAGCCAACCATACTTCTCACCCAAAGCCAGCAGAACCAACTGTCTGTCATCACTGACTTTCCATTTCTCGGCCACTGAGGTGAGCTACACCCACACTGTCCCACACTCATCCCACAGCAACCCAGGCTCTGCCACCCAGTATCACACCCTGCCCCACTACCATCAGACAGGGCAGAGCCATTTGCCTAGAAAATCCTTCCAGCCCTGTGAAGAATGTGCTTTAAAGATGGGAATTGTTGGATTTTGAGCAATGCAATTCACTTCTAGCTGATAAAATGGAAGTAGTAATGGCATCCACTCCATAGTCCTGTGGAGAATAGTAAAGGGCATGTGGAAACATCGAGGAGAGATGCCTGGGACATAGTCATCTCTCTAGTGTTAGTGACATAGCCATCCTTTCCTAATGACCATCCTTCATCTTCCTCTCAGGAGCCTGATTCCTGCCAGTACCACTGACCAACATCCATCTCTAGGTGAGAGGGTCTCTGACCCCGGTGGGCATGACCCCTCAGGGCCTTCAACCTCTGATCTCCCTGTTTGTGGAGTCCTTCTGAGGGTGCAAATTTTGTCAACACCTCCTTAAGGGGAGTGACACACTTGGCCTTGCTTCTCTCCTGTTTTCTCACTGCCCCGGGCCATGACACCTGCAGTGTTCTCCCAGTGTGGATGCTGGAGATGAGATGAGAAAGAGTTTGCAGGCCTAGGGGGTGGATGAGAATGAGGCATAGAAGGAAGACTTCATCTACTTCCAGGTCTGAGAGAGAAGGTCGCCCCCTGTCAGGGAGAACCAAGGGGAACCATCTGTGTGAGTCCCCTGGCAGAAGAGGAGAATGAGGGGAGAAGCTGAGCCAGGGCCTTCATAGGGTTTTAAGAAGGCACAGCAAGCCACAGCACAGTCAGAAGTTTACAAGTAGCAAACTGGAACAATCCCATTGGGCGTGGCTTATTGGGGAGGTCACTAGATGATGGCACGAGGCCCAGCATGGTTTAGAGTAGAGAAATGCTAGGGAAATAGCTCATGTGAGAGTTAGGTAAGGAAGGTGTTGGGAGTATAGATGTAGGAAATGTAATTTTGCATAAGGACATGGCTCTGTCTGGTGGGATATCTTGTGTTTGGAAGACTTGGCTGCCTTGAGAAGAAAACATTTCCCAGGCCAGGGAGCCTTTGAGGCATCCATATTTCATAAAATACAGAAGGTAAAAAGAACACTCCTGTCTTCCACCCCTGCATCATTCCATTGTTTCCCCACATTGTCTTCCTTAATGAGTATCACTAATTGCTTGCCTGGGCTCAAACAGCGGGTTGAAAGCTCGCTAAGGACAGGCATGCTTGGGCAGAAACATGCTTTGTTGTCTCCCTGATGTATAGAGGCTTCCTAGGCAAGTGAAAATGAAAGTATCTGAAGAGAAAAAATATATGTAACTGCCTGTTGGGCTGGGTCATCTTTACACACTGGAGTATCATTCCCAAGACCAACCACTGTTCTCCACTGAAGGCAGCAGAACCAACTTGCCTCTCACTGACGATTTCCCATTGCTCTGCTACTGAGTAGAGCTGGACCCACATTCTGCATCGGCTTTCTTAAGCACCTGAGGGCCCTGCGACCTTGAACTTCAACCTGTCCTTCACCATCACTTAGGGCCAACCCCATTTGATGGAAAAATTCTGCCATCCACAGTTATTTGAAGAACTTGTGTGTAACACTAATTGTTGGATTGTGAGCAGTGTAATTTACATGTATCCTATAAAATAGAAACACTAATGGCACCTACCCTATAGTCATGTGGAGAATATAAGTGACATGTTTGAAAAAATGCAGAGAGATAGCTAGGATATAGTCATCTCTCCACTGTTAGTGGCATAACCTAATGAACATCCTAATGAACATCCTAATGTTCCTAATGAACATCCTAATGTTCCTAATGAACATCCTTCATTTTTGCTCCCAGGAACCTGATTCATGCCAGCACCACTGACCAATATCCATCTCTAGGTCAGAGGGTCTCTGAGCCTGGTGGGCAGGACCCCTCAGGGCCTTCACCCCTTGAAACTCTGTGTTTGTGGAATATTTCTGAGCCTGCAAACTTTGCCAACACCTCCTTAAGGTGAGTGAGACACTTGCCCTTTCTTTTGTACTGCTTTTTCACTACCCCGGGCCATGATACCTGCGGTGTTCTTCCAGTGTGGATGTTGGTGATAGGAAGAGAAATAGTTTGCAGCCCTAGGAGGGGACAAGAATGAGGATGGTAAGGAAGACTTTATCTATTTCCAGGTCTCAGAGAGGAGCTTTCTCATGCCGGGCAGAACCAAGGGGAAGTATAAGAACCTAGGTAAATGCAGAAAGTGTTTCAAAAGAAAGAAATCATGGATCATTAGCAGTTATACTGCATCTTCTTCACAGATCAGAGCATACCCCACTAGACAAACCATACTTTTCAGCTGAAGGCAGTAGACGCAACTGTCTCTAGTTGACAACTTTCCATTTCTCAGCTCCTGAGATGAGCTGGACCCAGGTCCTCCTACTCTCTCCCAAAGTCTCTGGGGTTTGTGCTGCCCCAAACTGCATGCACCCCGATATGTGGGACTGGGTAATTCTTTGCTGTAAGGGGATATCTTGTTCTTTGCAGGGTAGTTAGTAGTGTACCTGGTCTTTAACTAGTAGTTGCCAGTAACACCACTCAGCATGAACCAGGAATCATTTATTATATTTTTAAAAGACTTTTTAAAAAGCATAAGAAAATGTAAATAGAGATCACAATATATGGCCAGGACAGCCAGAATATTTACCTAGAAATTTCTATCCTGCTATGGAGGACATTCCTTCACCATTTGAAACTAATGGTAGTAAAAGAAAAAAATTCTTATTCTTCAAGTATAGAGTCACTAAGACTATAGCCTTTGAAACTAGAAAAGTAGGAGTCAAGTCTGACTGTGTGACCTCGGTCCAATTTTTAACTCTCTGAGCCTTTTTTGTCTCGTGAACTACAGCCAACATATACTTATCTTTTAGTTTTTTTAGAGAATTAAGTGAAAATAAAAGTAGACAGGTTAATGCATACATCTTGCAGCGGCTACTGTTATTTCACTTCAGGAATGTGCTCTTCATTTATGGTTTACTGTCTAGTAATATGGTATACTGTTTTCATTTATGGTTTACTACTGTGGAATTTTGTTAATATGGGGCATTGTCATCTATCTTTCAGGTCATGTAGAAGGATTTTGTATAATGTGTACGATGCAAGAGCATATTACCCAGGCACTCAATAATCCTGGGGATGTTATTAAACCAGATTTGTCATCAATGAAATGCAGCATAAGTATCAACTAGAGAAGTATTTTTTAGCAAGGCAGTCTTTTCCTGGGATGAGGGCTAATATTAAGGTAGGGATCCCCCTACCTCAGCCTCCTATGTAGCCAGGACTATAGGCATGAACTATCATGCCTGGCTTTTAGCTAGTTAGTTTTAATGGCCTAGATGATTTTTTAACAGCCCAAAATGTATTACAAAATAAACCAGATGTATTTTTTGTACATAGATATGTCTCTCTTTTTTTGAGACAGGGTTTTACTATATAGTGCAGGCTGCCCTTGAACTTACTGATGTAGCCCAGGCTGGCCTCAAACTCATGGCAATCCTCCTGCCTCAGCCTCCTAAGTGCTGGGGTTACGGGTGTGTGCCACCATACCCAGCTGGATATGTCTTTAATCAGTAACAGATGTTTAGTAAAACATTTACTATATAAACTATTTTTTAAATTTTAAAGAGATGACAATATAATAAAGAAGACTGTGGTTTAATATAAGCAACTTTGAAATGATTTAAAACTGAGTTTGCTAATAAAATCATTTACAAAGGGCTTTTGTCAGTCGGATTTCTCTGCTGAATAGTCTCTCATATTGTCTCTTTATATTCAGTTTATATTGTTTTAATCTGGTAAATTAATTCTGTATTATACATAGTCACCAGAATTGTCAAAATAAAGATAATTATACTTTTACACAAAAATTTATACTCATAGCCTAACTAAATTTATGAACAAACTTTGTTTTTTACTATTTAATTTTAAATTTCTAAATAGGTTGCAAGAAATTTTCTTAGGTATTTTCTAAGTGCCTCCCACGCTACCCCTCCCAGCCAAGGGTCTCACTGTGTAGCCCAGGCTGGCCTCAAACTCGAGATCCTCAGCGCTCAGCCTGGGATTACAGGCTTGCACCACCACACCGGGCTCTGTGTGCTTTTTGCATTCACTTTGACATCATTTTAATTAGCCAAGTTGTACTAAAAATGCATACAAAGAAAAAATGCTTTTCACTCTTAATCTGGTGTCTAGTTTGGTTATTATACGGATGCATAATTATACAATGATAAACTATAATCCTCTTGTCTTAAAAGCTGCTCAAGATTAAAGATTAAATTGGCCCTTTGTATTATTGGTGGACCAGAGCAGACAGTGAAGAAATCTTTAAAACAATTGGGTTCTGGCAAAATTTTAGGCAGGACAGTTCTGATTATTTTGATTATGTATACATTTATTTTTAGACAGATATATATAGCAGGCAGGAGTAATAATCTAGTTTTTAGGAAAGTGTCACTGCTCTGAATGTGTGCACATATACACACATACAGTTGAATCATGGAATTGCTATTTATATAGGTCAAAACTGGTAAAATATTGGAAGTTCTATATTGTTTAAGCTAGAATATATTTACAAACCTACACATATAAAACTCAGTGTCTAGTCGGTTGGTGCTACTCATACATTTGTGCTAGTGATTATTTATAATTTTAAAAAATACTTTTTTCTTGCAACTGCTTAGTCATTTAGGAGGACTGAAATGTTGCTGTGCAGCTGAGAACATGACTTGTTCTGTGGTCACTGGTACGGAAACGAATAGGTTGGATATTTGTGTTCTGCACAGGTCTCTTATGGATTTGGGTGTCATGTTTAAAATGGGTGCACTAACCTAACATTTTGGACGAATCTGAGTCAATAGAACTAATGTGGACTTTATTCAAGTGGAATTGGATTAACTTGGTAAAGACACAGAGTCACTCTGTGGCTTCTCCTGGACTCTCAGGAACTGCAGCTCCTGTGGGCTCTTGCTGAAAGTGCGTGGTGCTTGTGTTAGTGCTACTTCCTCGTTAAGTGTAATTATTTTGGGGCTTTTCTGAGTAACATGAGATGTAACTTTGCAGCCAAGGCATTTAATATGGAATGATAAAACCTTGTCTCTGCTTAAAACTTATAGGTATAGCTAGGAACGTCTGTTTTGGAAACCAAGAAGATGCCCATGAATTTCTTCAGTACACTGTTGACGCTATACAGGAAGCATGCTTGACTGGCATCGATGCGTGAGTATAAGTCGTTTCTTCAGTTTACATCGCTGGCTTACCACGCTTGTTTTGCCTTTTATGTTGAAAATACACAGATCTGTTTGCTTTACCTTTTGGCTGTGCCTTGCCGCTTCCTCACCTGATTTGCATTATTTTAAAATGAGTAAAATTTAAAAAGATGTGCTTACTGTCCCAATTTGAATTTGTTGAACTATAGATGCCAGGAAATCAACTACTGGTTTCGCTGTTCTTTAATTCTGAGCGTCAGGATGCCTTGGCAGATCTAGAAGTACCTGCTCTTCTTTTCTAATTGTGCCAGACACTTTCTCTGTTGACCTCCAGCCTTATAAATATGTTTGCTGTACTCTCGCTCATACCTGCTCTCTCTCTCTTTCCAGTTCCTACAGCTTCTCCCTAAAATCTAAGTGCAGACTCAAGAGAAGGATGGGTGAGACAGTCACGTAACATTCCTAACCCACCTGCTACTGCCCACGCACCCGGTTCCCACACCTCCCTTTGCATTCCACTCGCTTCTTGGCCCTCAAGGTCTGGATGATGACAGGCTCTGCCTGTTCTACCTTCCCCAAATCCCACGCGGGGTCACAAGCCTGTGAGGGCGTCTTCCTCCTGCTGCTTTGCTTCTGAGCCCCATTCCTGCCTTGATTTCAAAGTCCCTTCACAGTTTAGCTCCTTCCATCATCCTCCCAGGACCCTGCTGTATTCCTCCAGGCAGGGCTGGTCTCTGGGGACCATGCAGGCTGATTTTTTATTTTCCGTGGCTCTCCTCTCTGAATTCATGTTCTTTTAGAAATACACATGCTTTTAAAATCCAGTCATAGCATCTGTACTTTTGCAGAATTCTTATATCACTGTTTTGTCTCTTTCAGATTTGACAGACACACCCAGGCCACCACACTGACTTACCAGATATTTGGAGGATATCTAAGATCCAGAGGTCAGTTTTTGTTCACAAGTCCATAAAGTGGCGCATGCATGTGGTATCAGAATGAAAATAGTAGAAATAAGGAGAACTAGAGACTCCCTCCCCCTCCCCAGAGGCAGCCCCATACCAGCTCCTAGGATATCCTCCGGGCAGTCTCTTACTCATGAGCAAGCTGAGAGCCAACTATAGAATACGTTTGTTTTTCCTTAACCTTAGTAGTAACCTTTCTATTTGAGCACACAGAGGTCTAACAGGTTCTTTCATAGCTTCAGCCGTGTCCATTTGTTTTATTCTCCTATTGATGGATACTTAGCTTTCTATTCTGTTGTTACCACCAGGGCCTTATTGAACAGCACCCATGTACTCACGCTTTTGTGTCTATGTACAAGTGCACATGACAAACTCTTGGTATTAGAATTTGAGTCATAAGATGTATTTTAAATGTTGATACTGACATCTTATCATTCTAAATGATCATATCAGTTTATATTCCAGCCAGTAGTGTACAAAGAGCGAAATTCGTGAGACACTTTCCTACACTGTAAGATTAACTTTTTCCCCAGTGTAGTAGGAGAAAAGTCATACTTTTCTTTTAATTCTTTTACTTTAAGTACTATTTGTACTCTGTAATTTCAATAGTTGAACCTATCATACTGACTACACTTTGCTTATCTTTTGTATTTTATTTTAATTTCAGTCCAGTGTTTCAATTGCATGGGCGTTTCAGATACTTTTGATCCATATCTTCATATTACCTTGGAGATAAAGGTAAATTTAGTAAGTTTTGTGGTGGTCAAGTTTTAAATCTTTATTACTCTTTGACGTTTCACTTAAGTAATCTTAATAAGCCAGGTTTTTTTTTTTTTTTCTTTTTTGAGACAGGGTCTCACTATGTAGTCCAGGTTAGTCTTAAACTCACTGTGTAGCCAAGGCTGGCCTCAAATTTGTGGCAATCCTCCTGCCTCAGCCTCCTGAGTGCTGAGATTACAGGCATGTGCCACCATGCTTGGCTATAAAACCAGGTTTTGGATACCTATATTAGCAAACCTTGGATGGTTCTTATTTTTTTAGAAATTGGTTTAGCATCTTGCATTTTCTGAACTATATTTTTGTTACTCTTGAGCTTTTATTTTTGTGAATACAGATGTAAAACATGCTTTATGATGAAAAGGACAAACACTGCAGATATATGTAAAGTCTGCCGTCAGGATTAATGCACTTCGTCATTTGATATACATTACCCCAGAATAGATTAGGTACTTTTTATAAAAATGAGATTATGAACCAGGGCATGGTGATGCATGTCTATAATCCCATGACTCTGGGAGACTGAGGCAGGAGGATCACAAGTCTGAACCCAAACCGGGCAACTTAGTGATACCTTCTTTAAAATAAGAATAAGAAAAGGGCTAGAAATTTAGCTGCATGAAAGTGCTGAGCCCGATCCCCAGTATTACAAAAAAGAAAAAAAAAGAAACTAGACCCTTGTCTACCACCATGCACTAAACTAAAGTCAAAATGGATCAAAGGTCTAAATATTAAAGCAGAAACACTAAATCTATTGGAAGAGAAAACAGGTAAAAATCTTGAAGACATAGGTGTAGGCAGGTACTTCATCATAAAACCCAGACCACATGGGAAACACTACAAAGAATAAACAAATGGGATCAAACCTTACTAAAAAGCTTTAGCACAGCAAAAGAAATCATCAACAGAGTAAAAAGATAACCCACAGAAGGGGAAAAATTATAGCCAGCTGTCCCCAGACTAAAGGATTATATCCAGAACATGCAAAGAATTGAAAAAAATTACAGTCCCCAAATTAAAAAACCTAATCCAAAAATAGGCATTGGGGATGATATGCACTTTTCAGATAAAGAAATACAAGTAGCAAATAAATATATGAAAAAATTTTCAACATCATTGATCATTTGAGAGATGCAAATTAAAACAACACTGAAAGACATCTCACCCCAGAAAGACAACATCGCTCCCCAGAAAGAATGGCTGTCATCAAGAAATCAACCAATAGTTGACCAGTATTGCATGTTTATATCTGTTTTCACGAGAAGCCACTTTGAAGATATCAATATGTAATACAACC
>NW_004955460.1:9922990-9945368 GCF_000276665.1 Chinchilla lanigera | reverse complement strand
GCCAGCCTGGTCTACATAGTGAAGTCTTATTTCAAAAAAACAAGTAAAAAATGCAGTGACATTGAAGAGAAATAACTAATACATTCTTAAATAATTTTAAGTAGCCTGGCAGGATGGCATATGCCTGTAACCCCAGCACTAGGGCAGCTGAGGCAGGAGGACTGCTGCAAGGTCAGCCTAGGCTACACAGTGATTTCAAGGTCAGCCTGAACTGCATACTAAGACCCTGTCTCAAAAAACCAAATTAATTAAAATTAAAATAACTGGTGGTGAATGTCCAGAGTTGTCATTTTGTGACTGTCTTGTATCATGGATTTGATATGTGATAGTCACAGTGGATCCTTACTTAAGGAAATTAAGGACAGCGAGAATGCCTTCACTACCCTTAGATCAGGTGTCTTCCAGGTTAATCGTGTCCTTTGAAAAGTGATGAAATGCACTGGGTTTCTGCTGGAACATCACTGTGCAGCGTTGTGCGGGTTTCCTGGGACACCCTAAATACCCTGCATCTGAATATGGGGAGCCGTTGGTGCCTTTACAAATGACATGGCTTTCTCCTTTGTCCATCTCTGTTTAGGATGTGAAATATCCTGAGTATCTTGATATTCGGCCGTACATGTCTGAACCAAATGGAGAACCCGTTATTTATGCTTTGTACGCAGTGCTGGTCCACAGTGGATACAGTTGCCGTACAGGCCATTACTTCTGTTACGTGAAAGTGAGCCGTGTGGATTTTGCTCATTGCTTTTACATAGACTCTGTAGGAGAGCAAGCACTAGCATTCTTTGGGGGGAAGGTGGGAGTTTTACAATTGAAGTGTGAACGCTTCTTTTTCTTATTCTTTTTATTCTGTCCTTGTTAACCTGACAAAATCTAACCTTTCCCTCTTACTGGCTGTCTTTTGCAGGCTAGCAATGGCCTGTCGTGGGAAAAAGGGGTCCAGAGGTCTGGTTGACGGCTGTGGCGGAGGAGCAAGTCTGAGCATAATTAGACTCGTCATGTCCTTGGCAGACTGAGTGAGTCGCCTCGCCTAGGCTGTCCCGCTCTGACCTCTTACTTCCGCACCGCCCCCCTGCCAATAGTACCGCCTCCAAACCATGCCCCTAGCCCGCTTCTATTGCCACGCCTCTAGCCTGCTCTATAAAACACCTGATACTTCTACAATAAAATCGGATCTGCGCCATCAGCCTGGTCCCTGGTGTCTTCTTTTCACCGTGTTGCCGCTTACCACGGGCCCAGGTCCCTTCACCCAAGGAGGTTCAACCTCAGCCTGTGGTATCAAATGAATGACTCCACCGTATCTCCTAGTGATACTAGATCGGTACTCAGCCAACAAGCATATGTGCTCTTTTATATCAGGTACTGTCATGAAAACAAGTTACCACACTCTCTGTAATGTCATTTCTTTTCATGTCATCCACATTCAATTCCATTTTGAGTTTTTTTTTTTTATTTATTCATGTATTTATTTCTGGTACCAGGGATCAAACTCCGGACCTTGTGCTTGTCAGGCAGGTGCTGTGCTGCTGAGCTATATCCCCAGCCCTTGAGTCATGTTTTAAAAACCAGAGTTTAAGGATTACCCTGACGCATGTGTGCAGAGTACCGAGGCCACTTCTGAGTACGGATTATGAGCTTGCGTCAGCTTGCTGCTCTTTGGCACTCAGTGCTGCACATGCAGAGGAAGGGAAATGTGACAGCTGGGAGCGGGTGGCTTATGCTACTGGCAGCAGACGGAACGGACCTGGGGATGTGGAGGCCCTGGGTGGAGGGCTTGAGAAGGGCGCTCTGAGCACCCTGCATGGTCCCACCCAGCACCTCCCTAGTGCTGAGCACAGTGCTGGTTAGGCATCGGCCTGGGCTGGGACCAGCAGTTGGGCTGATCCTGCTGTAGCTGCAAGCTGACTTACAATTCCACTTTTGGAAAAAAAATCTGATGTGTACCCCACGGTGTCCCCCAACCCTGTTTTGTCCATGCTGGGAATAGAACCCAGGGCCATGAGCAAGTGAGGCAATTGCTACCACTGAGCCATGACCTAACCCACAAGGTGTCCTTTTTTATTGGTACCAGGAATCGAACTCACAACGTCGCACTTGCCAGGCAGGCGCTGTGCCACTGAGCTACATCCCTGACCCAAGGTGTTCTTTGTAAATATGGTAGCTTGAGATTAAGAATAACCTAAAATGTTCAACAATGGCAGAACGATGTGTTGAAATTTTATGCCATTGTTAAGAGTGATTTTTTCTTTTCTTTCTTTTTGGAGATAGTGTCTTGCTATGTGGCCCATCCCCTGCCAAGACTGACTGTTATAAACCTTTTCTTTAATGCTTTGGGAAAGTGCTGAGTGTATGCAGAGGGAAAGCAGTTCGAAATATCAAACCCTGGTGTTGGGTGAAAGATGGGGGACGACCTGTCCAGTCAAAGGGGAACCATCTCTGAGGGTTAGATGTGTTTTTCCCTTTTTTTCTGGACACTATGGGTTTTCTAAAATGTTATATATTTTTAATTTAAAAATGCAAACAGAAAAACTAGACTTCCAATAGCAGCGTCCGCAGAACACAGAGTTTAAAAATACTGTTTCCTGCCAGGTGTGATGGCACATGCCTGGAATCCCAGCACTCAGGGGCTGAGGCAGGAAGATTCTTGCAAGTTCGAGACCAGCCTGGGCTACAGAGTCAGCTCAAGGCCAGCCTGTACTGCGTAGCAAGATCCTGTTTCAAAAAGACAAAAACAAACAAACAAACAAACAAAAAAAAACTGTTTCCTTTGCCCAGCTGCGTTTGTGTCTTGAGCTGAGCACCCCGACACTGACCCACACCCCTAAAGCAGCTAATACACCGGATGGCTCTGTGCACAGTGACTGAGAAGCAGTATCTTTGCCATCAGTGTCTTTCTGAGGAAATTTGTTTATAAATCCCTCTCTACTAAGATGCCCTTCATCATCATAAGCCCTCTCATTCTTTGTCCCTAAGTCCCATGATGTGAAAAATGTAAATGAACTTACGCATTCCACCCGTCTCCCCGGCCAGTCCTCTTCCCACCCCATCACCACTCGTCGGGGTGTCACCAACAAGCAGGCTGCATCCGGGCTTACTGGCCCACAGCTTCCCTCTCACACGAGAAAGGTAACACTTTAGAGGTGGCGTGTGATTTTTACCTCACTCTAAGGTCTATCCTCAAACCTTCTCTATACCTGGACTTGTCAAAAAAGGTTATGCAGACCCTTCATTTCAAAATGTTAAATATACAGGAATTTCAGCATCAATAGTATGGTTGAGAGGAACATGTGGTGCGAGTATATCTTAAGGTTAGCACCCACTGTGGACTTGGGCTCTACTCAGGGGTCGGATAGGTGAGTTTGTAACTCATGGTAGACATCAGGAAAGTGATCCTGTCACAAGGACAGTTTATGTCCCTGTAGCTGTCTTAGGAGTGTGCTGTCCCTGAGGGTGTGACCGTGACCATGTGCCTTTGTGCCCAAGAGTCCTCACATGATCCGCAGGGTGGGGCCTACCATCCAGACTCCCTGGGACTCCATGCCCAGGCCATCTGCAGCTTGAACTACACTAGGTCATTGTTGCTGTCAGGTTTTACAACTTCTCAGGTTTTACAGTCCAAGCTGGACTACACAGCAAGTTTATAGGCAGCCTGGCCTACAAAGTGAACTGAAGTCTTATTTCAAAAAACAAATTAAAATATACAGAGTTTGAGTTTCATTTAGATTATCTAGCTGAATGTTTTTTTTTTTTTTTGGTAGATATTGGGCTCTGTTAAATGCCTTTATGAGCTGGGCTGAGAGCCAGCTTGAGTTGGGCTCTGCTTCATGGTGACAGTGGGGGACAGGCAAAGCAGAAAGTATGTGTGTAGGGAAAGGGGCAGCTGTGATAAGCTTCTTTTTTTTTTGGTACTGGGTACCAAACTCATGACCTTGTGCTTGCCAGGCAGGCGCTACATTGCTGAGCTATATCCTCAGCCCAATTGACTTTTCAAGAGTTGTTTGGTTTTTTAAAGGCAGCAACTAATTCAGATATTTAAGGAAACACCAACAGGCCAAACACTATTCGTCTGTGAACCAGCGTCACCTGTGTTGTCACAGAGGTTCAGCGGTAGCAATAGAAGATAGAGCAACAGATCTGTATGAGTAGAATGCCGAGACACCACTGGGTGGAGGCACGCAGTCGTAACCTCACATGCAGTACCTGAAGCAGCCTTTCCTTCTGCCCATGTGCTTTCCCCTTGCTTGGAGGTCAGCAAGCTGACCTTACTTCTATCTGCAGTGAAGGCCTCCCTGGAAACCAGCCAAGGAAAACATATGTGAACCTGTGCCAGGAGGGGTATGCTCTGACAGACATGTTAGTCCTGTGTGTGGATTAACTTCAAGAAAATTAGGGCCTGTGAAAAGTGCACGTGGATAGAGCAGATGAAAGAAAAGGGCGGTGTTCATGATTTGTGTAACCCGTCAGTCACAAGACCAAAGTGGGCAGGCCGATGGCTGGAGCAGACCCTGACTGGAGTGCTGACCTGGCTGTGGCTTTCTTCCTTGCAGAAATCACCTCATTTGAACAGGACCAGGCCAAGAAGTTCCATGGCCAGTCCGAATGGAAGTCCCCGTGTCAGCAGGATTAGTCCTGCTGACACTCCTACAGGAGTTAGCTGCCACCCTGCGATTGCAGAGCACCCTAAGGAACAAAACCTCACCATCAGCATTCAGGACAAGCCTGTTCACCAAGCGCAGTCTCAGCCTAACCAACACAGCAACTCCGGGGAGGCCCCTAACAAGCCTGTTCCTCCTACCGCCATCAGCTGCTCTGCGATATAGTCCACCCTGAATGCACTGTCAGTGTTGATTTCTAGTAAAACAGCAAAGCCACTCTCCCCAAGCGCGTCCTGCTCCAAGCAGTGATAAATGGCAAGTCCAAGGTGAGCTCCAGTGTGCTGGTCCCCTAGGATGCAGTCATCCAAAGAGTCCAACAAGGGTTCCAAGGGCCTGGCAAAGGGGAACGTTGTGGGCAGAATGGCCACAGCTCACCATGCTGGCCATGACGCCAAAGACGAGGAGGCCCCGCCACATGAGCTTCAAGAACCTGTCACTTTAAATGGTGCTAACAGTATAGACAGTGACCCAAAGGAAAACGGCCTGTCATTTGAGGGTGCCAGTTGCCAAGTCCAGCCTGTTTTGCACTCAGAAAATCTCTTTTCTAAAGCAAACGGTCTTCCTGGGGCCGTGAGTTGGTTGGGGAAGGCTTGGCTTTGAGCCTCATCTGTGGCCCGTTCACTCAGCCAGATTTCGGTCAGCATGGAGCTCACAGCTAGTGTTGAAAAGTCTTTGTTTTTTATTGTAGTTACCAGCTGCTTCTTTGCCTTCTATTCTGCAAGACAAACCTTTAGAGACCTTCAGGCTTAGCGACGAAGTAAAAGGCTCAACAGATGAAACCAGGTAAAGTAAGAATAAACTCAGAGGAAGTGAATTTCACAGTATAAAATCCAACGCTGAGTGGATGTGTCAGCGTTTTAACTCTGTAAAACTGTTACTCTGAACATCCTGAGCCCCCAGATTTGAAAAACAGTCTATAGGATATGCTCATTTGCCTTTGAGAAGAGTTAGAGAACAGTCTGCGACCGCTTGTTTTCTTCTGCGCCGCCTGCTCTGGCTCACAGTGCCTGTGCCCACTTCCGCGTCCGCTTCCACGTGCTTTCTCATGTCGTCTTTTCAGTGATGAGTGAGTGTGTGATGGGCATACTGAGTTTAGAGGAAGAGGAGTCCCTGAACTGTCATGAAGCAACTATTTTGTAAGGGTCTCTCTAGAAATGTGAAAGTAAATTCACAGAGAATATAATTTGCCCCCGCATTCAGTTTTAAGAAAAATCAATACACTGGCGCAGCTGTAATGTGACTCAGGAGTAAGAGGAAAGGAACTGGAAGTGCAGCCATGGCTGACTAGCGTGGAAACTGCAGGTGAAACTACTGCTGCAGGACACAGGGCATCACACGGGGCATTAGCTGGTGGCTGCCCACAGGCCCGTAGGTGTCCCGGGTGACCATTCACCGTAAACACTGCGTCCACATTTGCCATCTGGGCTGTCGTGCTGTGGTGGTGAACAACATGTAGTGAGCTCCCAGTCACATCACAGTGTGACCATCTCTCAGTTGCACAGCTGTTGGATTCCCAGAGTGTAGTGTCTGTGAGAACTGCAGCAATAATATAACTGGGATTTTCACCCACGCGGATGTGAGGATGTCGGGGGAGGAGCCTTCTTCCATGGCGCTGTGGCAACCTTGGATGGCCCTGAGAACAGAGTTAGGGTTGTGGAACTGTTTACGAAGAACGGAGAGGCAGAGGACATGCTTCCCACTTTACCTTAAGAGAGAATGGCTGGAAGTACTGTCATTCACACAGTGACTTTCCCCTTGTTTCTTTCAATGTGCAGAGAATGATTACACATTCGCATACATAAGGCCATGTATGTCCGCAGCCAAAGCACCTTCCTTCGTGTGAGCCCCAAGGGACCTTATAGTACACTCATGGCAACTGACTTCCCATGGGGTCCTGGTACAGGTCATCTCCTCCCTGAGGAGTGGAGATAACAGTAGGTCTTCTAGGGCTTCCTACAGCTGTCAGCTAACCTTGAGAGTGCGTCAGAGGCTGCCCAGCTGCCAAGGGCAGCCCGCATTTCCTACAGGAGGTTTTCCCAGAGCCTCAGTGATTCTCTGCTTTCCATAATTCAAGGAGCTCTTGGCTCTGTTGGGAAAGAGCTGCTCTGCTTCTGAGGCTCCAAGAGGAAGAAGGGGGCCAGGAGAGGCAGAAACCCATTGTCACTCAGCTCTTTGGTTCAGACTTAGTTCTTAAGAATAAGAAGTCCATCTGGAAGCAGGAAAAGCAAAGAGCTGCAGAATTATTGTTGCTGAAAAACAGGGTTGATATACATTTTATTCTTCCTCAATGAGAAAACTTGCTGTCCACAAATGATAGCCTGATAGTGGCTTGTAGCCAGCTATAGTTAAAGTGATAAAATATTTAGTAAATGTAAGCCATGACAAAACCTCTGTAGCAGTCCTGCTAACTACTGGCTTGTCTCTTTCTTTTGGCGGGGATGCAGTCCACCTGGAACAGAGAGAAGTCCGTCAGGGGACCTTGCTGCGGAACTTGAGACCGGGAGTGCCGCTGCTGGTTCCCATGACAAACTGGAGTCTGTCACAAGTCTGTGCAGCATGGTTAAGAGGGCTTTACTGTCCCGACAGCAGCGTCAACTCAACCGAAGAACTGGTCTCCAAAAACAGTTCATCCAAGCCTGATGAGTCTTTGCCCACCGTAAACAACCTCTGTAACACCAACAAGACAAGCATGGGGGATGATCCACTTCCTGAACTCTGTGACACTGGGAACTTAACACACAACACCAGTGAAACCCCCCGAGAGGTCAAAGGGCTTTTAATTGAGAGCCTGCAGGATTCTGGTCCAGAAGAAAAAGCAGAGAAGCTGAGCCCGGCTCCCCACACACATTCGGAAGGTAAATGTGCGCATGAGCTCTCAGTTTACCTGAGAGGAGAAGAGTGTGGTGACGCAGAGGTCCTGACCCAGAGCACAGGTGTATCTGCTGTCCCGCTGCCCTCTGCCCCGCCACCAAGGACCACAGGAGCCCATCCTGAAGGAGACCCTGAGCACAGTCTCGGAGAAGTGCAGCGAAGGTAAGGCTGGAAAGAAGTTCCAGATCACCCTCCAGTTAAAGAGAAAATCAGCAGCCTTAGAAAAGGACATCATCGTAACCACTGAGACCGCTCCTCCAGGGAGGAACATGTCCACAAAGGGAGGAGTCGGAGTCAGAGTCGGAGTAGGAATCGGTGTAGAAGTTGGAGCAGGAGTCTGAGCAGGACTGAAGACCATTGTCACGAAAAGTGGCGCTCCTTCACCAGAAGGCACAGCAAGCACAAGGGCCACGCCATGGAGCACTACAAGAGGAGCCATCACCTTGTATGCTATGGTGAGAGAGTCAGCCCCAGCAAGCACCTCAGTATGAGCAGGTACAGCTACCACCACTCACCAACCAGGAGCAGGGCTGTCCAGGACCGGAGCCTATACCACCACTCACACAGTGAGCGCGCCTGGCTCCGGGAGAAGCACTACCCTGAGAAGATGCCGCAGGACAGGAGCAGGTACTACCCCGACAGGTACACCCCCTACGCAGTCAGGGAGCCCAGTATGACGCGGCCACACAAGGACTCCTCCCGGGCCAGGAAGGGCTGGGAGCAGATCCCAGTGAGGGAGCAGACCCACCTCCACAGCCCACACACAGGAGCTGCAGCTCCTTTCCCTCTGCACCAAAAGCACTATCCCCAGGAGAAGGTGGCCTTCGGAGCTGACCACAATGGTGGCCTCTCGGATCGGCTTCATGAACACGAAAGCGTAAAGTCATGCAAACGCAGGTACGAGAGCACAGAAAGTAGGGACAGTCACCTGGAGAAGAAAGCCCACAGGAGCCTGCCGAGAGACCTGGACGAGCCTAAGGTGAAGAGCCGCAAAAAATCAAAGAAGAAAAAGAAATCGAAAGACAAACACCAAGAGCTTGGCTACAGGTGAGGGTGGGCTCTACCAGCAGGGTCTGAATTCCTCCTCTCCGTGAGTCCTGAGACCTCAGTTTCTACCCATTTCTGAAACGGTGCAGCTTTTAAGTTCTGTCCTATTTCATGTATCACAGAACGTCTCACTTCGCCCTTCTCAGTCAATGCTCTGTAACTCTCCTTGGAGAAAAGGTGAGTTCTGTAGAAGTAACCTGGGGATCTCTGACTTTAAGATCGGTTGTCAGGGGTAGTCACAGTTTCTGATATATTGTTTTCAAATTTAGTGACTACACAGTTGGCAGAAAATGGGAGGGCACGGTTCTGTTGATATTTGCCTGCTGCCTAGAATGGAGGTCTGAGGGCATCATTTATTTTCTTGGCCTTTCTCTCCAATTCTCAATATGAAACCTAAATGTCTCTGTGTTTTTAAAATTCTAAGTATGTTGATTTTGTGTGTGAGTGTGAGTGTGTGTGTGTGTGCATGTGTGTGTGTTTTGCTGCGGATCACACCCAGAGCCTTGTGTCCAGGAGGCAAGTGCTCTGCCAGTGAGCCATGTGCCCAGCCCTGGCAGTTGCCTTGAAACCAACTGGTTCACGCCAAGTCAGCATGCGTGGAATCCCTGTGTTTTCTAGATGGTGTGTTTTAAAATGAATCTTAGCAAAAATTGCCAAAGCCATATGAAAATAGGCAGTGGTTACTTCGGGGGGAAAAGGAAATCAAATCACAAGTCTCTTCCTCCTCTGTGCCTGAGACACATGGCAGAATGTTGTCTCATTCTCTTTCTTTCCATCTTTCCTTCTTTCTTTCTCTTTCTTTTTCTTTCTTTCTGTCACTGATTTCAAGAGATGTCACTTAAGTCCTCCTGGCCATGAAGCTGGTGAATTTATGGCCCTGGGTTACTACTGCTGAAAGGAGACAACCAGTTTTTAACTAGATAAGCATTTACCTGTGCCTGTACATTGAGCATCCTCAGTAAGTGGTCACGACAGTGCCAGGTCCTGTCTGAGGTGGTGCTGGTGTTTGGGTTGCTAATTTCTGGCCGCTGCTTCTGCAGGTATCGGCTGGATCCATGTGTTCTGGTAGTGTATTCTGACGCTGACCTCTGCAGACACAAAAAGAAGAAGAAGAAAAAGAGGAGGCGCTCAGGGAAATCAGAAGATTCTGTAAAAGAACCAAGATTGTACTTACTGAAGGTCTTAAGATATGAGACTGTCAACCATTTCTGGAGACCTGAGGGGAGCTTTCTGTTCGCCAATGGCCTGGCTGTGGAGGTCAACAGCCTTTTCCAAAAGAAAACCAAGCATTTAAGGATGGAGAGCAGGGCCGACAGATGCCACCCGGTGGAGTATGGCCAGGGTAAGAGGAGATTCTTCGAACTGAGAAGAGAAAAACTCTTGATAAGTTTTTCTGGAAATGGCAACTCACACATGGAGATGGAACCTTAAGTGCCTTGAAAGGGCACTGGAGTAACGCAGGGCTCCGGCCTCACCCCTGTTGACTCCCAAACTGTGTGAATCGTTTTCCCTGTGTGGTTTGGGTACTTGATGCTGCTCCATTAGCACTGAAGGATGGTGACGTGGACCTAGAATTTATGGCGTTCCGGTTGTCTGAGTATTTGCTCACAAGAGAAAACTTCTGTGTTTTCCAAGCATTTTTGGTAGCAATGCTTTTGCATTATTTGCTTTACTCTGCTGATTCCTTAAAGCACTCACAGTGTATCCTAACTCATAATGTGACCACATGGGACATTGGAAATATTAGCGGCCACCTCTACCAGTGATGCCTTTGAGGCTCCTGGCATTACTGACTCACTTCAGGCTACTGGGCGCCTTGGATTCTTGAGTGTAGACTGTGTCTTTTCATAATTTAGCAGCTGTTTGTGCTCTGATTGCTCTTGGACAGCCCCTCCCCCTTTCTAACTGGTTCCCTGCCGAGGATCCTTCAGAAGCTTGTTAAGAATGAAAGCGATAGGATTCGGGGCCTGGGGCACAGGTTGGCAAGCTGCTTCTCGAAGGCCAAAGCTGGCCCTGCACCTGTCTCACATCACCTGTGAGGTAAGAATGGCTTTCATGTTTTCAAAACTTCCAAAGAGGAACAGTAGTATGTTTCACCTGAAGAACGTGTGAAATTCAGGTATCAGTGTCTGTAGACTTTAGCTGAAGCACAGCCCGTGTTCTGCGTGCTGCTGGCACTCTTGACAGAGGTGAGAAGTTGCAGCTGAGAGGGACACCCATCATACTCTAAGTGTTTGTCACGTGGCCTTTCACAGAAAAGGAAGTTTGCCAGGCCCTGCCCTAGACACTGCGGAGAAATGTGTTACCTTGGGGAGGCCCAGGCAGGGGAGGCCCGTGGCTCCTGTGGTCCCTGGTTGGGTGCAGTTGTCATGGGTGTGAAGAGAAGCTGGCCTGAGAAACGCTGAGACCACCACAGGGGTACAGGCTGACACCTGCTGCCAGGACTGGAGGGAATGTGGCATTTGCTCTAGGTTCACATTAACATTTCAGCGATTTGCGGAAGGGAATTGGTCCTTCTCAGCTCCATGTGGTACCTGAGGATCAGATATTGAGACGATTAGGTCTGCGTGTCGGGCAGAGTCGCTGCATTGTCAGAGTCCCTCATCCTGGCTGGGCTGGTCAAGCCCCAGAGACCGCCGATCTGGGGACAGCAAGTGGTCCGACTTGGTGCTGGCATGGCATTCAGGGCTGAGCCCACTTGTCCACTGCAGGTGCCGCAGGCAGGTCGTGTCTGAGCAGTGGCCGAGTCCGCCCCTAGTCCAGGGGCACTGATGACTGATTGGCAGCCAACTCGTCTGTGGGCTCCAGGCCTCCTGAGAGGGGCCCTGGCTGAGGGCGACACTCTGCCATGTCCTATAGCCTTGCCTCCATGTCCTTTGAACACTCCCCTTTCTCTTGCAAACTCCTGAGCTCTGGCTCCATCCAAATCCGGTGCATTTCTTTGGCCGTGGCCTGAAGCCTGTTCATCCTGCTGTGAGAACTCAGCAGTGTGACGGGGCAGGCGTGGCCTGTTCCCCAGGGCCAGCCTCTCCAGGCATCTTCCCTGAAAACAGTGGCCTTCCAGTGTCATGGAAACCCATTTTGCTTTCAGGAGGACACCTGCAGCAGTGCTTGTGCCAGCCTGTGCTCACTCAGCCTGACGGGCTGAGTGCAGGCAGCCAGTGTTAAACTACAGGAAAACTAAGTCTAACTGTAACCACTTAATGCACACCCAGAGCACAGACACTACAAATTGTACAAAGTCATTCAAATGTTTCCTAACCTTTGCCTTCCAGGTGATTAAAACCTTGGCCTCAAACAAAAAATGCACTAGATAAGGCAAGTACTTTCCTGTCTCCCCATTCTCTTTGTAGAAGCACTGAGGGGGGACAGAGAGGGCATTTCACTTCTGAGGAAAACCCAAGGCCTGGGGTGGAGCTGTGGAAACAGCAGCAGGGGCGGGGCGCTGAGCTCCAAGCCAGCACTGGAGAGCGCGGGGACCTCTTTCCCCATCAGCTTGCTAGGACTAGCGCAGCCTTGGCAAAGGGAGGGCGGTGGCTGTTTCCTACCTGCTCCCTCCCTGAGGAAGCCAGCAAGGCTCTCACAGTCAGAATCTGCAGTCATTGGATAAGCATCTGGGATGAGACGTCCGTGTCCCCAACCCAGACAGCAGAGCCCATCCCAAGAACTGAGCACCTAGGGCTAGAGGTCATGGTGAGGCTGGGTCATGCCCCTCACCTGACACGGCCACTCTGTTGGGAGGAGGTCCAGGTGACTTAGAGCAGAACCTTCTCGGTGTCAAGACTGTGCCTGAATCACTCCTATTCTGTGGTCCTGGGAGGAGGGGACTCCTGCTTCATGCTGTGCACTTGGGAGGTAAAGCGGGTGGTGAACCATTCAGCCGGTGAAAGGAGACTGTCCTTCCTTATGTGTCTCCAGCCAATCAGCAAGGGTGATTTTCAGTGAACTTCAAGGTGAACTGTCGATAGAAGATCAGTGTGCAGTTAATTAACATGCTCTATCTGTGCATCCTCAGGGGATGAACTAAGCCTAAAGAACTAATTTCTTCCTGAGTATAAGCAGTATCTAAGCATTGAGAAGAATTAGCCACAGGTGGAGTTCAGGCTGGTGGGTGCAGCGGGGCCCAGCAGGTGGTGCTTCATCTATGAACAGCTCTTTCTTTGAGTCCATTTGGGGCCACATCAAACTACTTGTAAGTGTTTCAGGACCCCAGAGATGGGGAGGCTTGTGTGGGTCCAGGGTCGGTCCAAACAAACTTCAGATGATAACGGGCCCAGCAAGACAGCTGCGGAGGCTGTGGAGCTGCCATCTCCCCTCAAGGATCCTCCTTGGAACTGCCTGCCCCCCTTTGTCTCTGGAGGAAACTTTGTCTTTGGCCAGAGTTCGGACTGACAACTCAAGACTGAGTGCAGACCCTCAGGTGGAGAGGTGATCGGCGTGACTGAGCCTCTCCACCCCTGTAGGGGGAGGGGTCCCACGTCTGCAGTGTTGGGTGGAGGCCAGGTACACAGCATGATGGCAGGTGCCCTCAGGTTAATACTTCACAAGAAAACCAGGGATTAGGTGATTTCATGTAATACTCTTGACAGGGCAAGTCACTTAAGATTCTGCACTCCAGGGCCTTCTGCATGATCATGGGTGAATGGCCATCGCCCAGAGCTGGCTCACAGGTGACCGCGGTGATAAAAGGTTCACCACCACATGACTCCATGCTCCCTTCTCTCAACACCCTACAAAGGAAGCTGCACATCCCCAGGGTCGCACCTGCGTTAGACAATCAGGAGGGAGGAAGCCGCTAGTCCCTATGTGAACTGCTGACCCAACCCTGCTGCAGTCCCTGGCACCGCTGGCCTGAGGGTGGGCCGTTGCATGGAGGCATCATGCTTGGTCCAGGTCTGGGCAGCACCTCTACACGGCAGATGGGCCAAGTTGCATGTGCACCAGTCAGACATGTCAAGGCAGCTGACTTGCCTTGCTCAAACACTAAAGTTTCAGGTATGAGGTATCAGTAAAGTAAAAGCATAGATGCTTGAGCATAAATCACTAAATCAGTCTATTGCATGATGGAGAGTTTCAGCCTTGGCCTCTCTGCAGTCTGGTGTGACCTAAAGCTACACACGAAGGTCAGCCACCCAGAGGCAAAGGGCCCAGGGCTGCACAGTCTCTGCATCAAGGCAGCTCAAGGGAAGACTTATGTCTGGGTAAGTGCACTGGGTCTGAGGTTTTCATTCCTGGACTTGCTTTCGCACAGGAATACAAAGAACTCCAAAGGGTGCAAACTCTGGGGGTGCCAGCACAGACAGGGAGAGGGAACAAGTCTGGGCAGGGGTCACCAGCAGAACAGCCCGTGTATGGAACTGAAGAGGGCCCAGGTGTTAATGCACGGGCACCCCAAAGGTGCAAACAGAGGTCCTCAGGAAGCAGGCTGTGACACCCAGTGCCCTCAGCCTTGCCCAGCTCTGACAGTCACAATGGTAGGGCCATCAATGCCTCTGTTGTCTGTCTCAGTGAGCCCACTCCGATTGAGATCTGGGGCTCTCCACTGTTCACAGAAAACCCTAAGTGCCACACACCTTCAGCCAGGGCTTGCTCTCTTCCTCCTCACAAGGGAAGCTCAGGTCTGAGAACATAGTACTGCAAGAGGGAGACGATGGACTGTTCCCAGTCACTTACAAGTCTAAAGTAAGAAATCTGACTATGTCAGGGAGGTAAACATTTTGCCAAAGGGTTACATAACAATGGTAGTGGTAAAAAGCTGATCTAGCCAGACATGGTGGCCGCATGACTATAATCCCAGCACTCAGGAGGCTGAGGCAGGAGGATCACCACAAGTTGGAGGCCAGCCTGGACTATACAGCGAGACTCTGTCTCCAAAGGAAAAAAGCTGATCTGACCCTTGGATTCTGTGGAACCAGGTACAACTGCTGTCTGTGTGGGCCAGAAATGGTCAGATACAAGCAGTTTCCTGTGGTCCATCCTGTGAGTGATCTCCCTAGGGAAAGAGCTCCTTTACCCAGGATTCAGCAGTTATAGGACAAACAGCCCCAAACCGTAACCATATCCTAATGATTGGTTTCAGAAAGTAGACGTAGGGCCAAAATGTCTGAAAGAGGGTTATACCTGGAGCCCCCAAGTGTACAGGTCCTAAAGGACGCTAGCACCTCCTGCAGCTCCCACACAAGTGCAAGTGCCCCAGAGCCCTCCTTTTGGGTGCTGCAAATACTTTTTTCTCAGTGCACAGTATGTACTTGCGTCCAGGAGTTACATTTATAGCTGCCATTCTAAAAATACTACTGTTAGAAAGTGTCTTTCACTTCAACTTCAGGATAGAAAAAGGCATGTAAAAGTTGTAATCCTACATATCTGAAAAATTCCCAATTTAAAAAGTGGTAGCTTTTCCATTCCCATTTTGATATAAAACAGCGATTTTTAGAATCATCACTGCCACTGCTGGAGTGGGCCGGTGTGTGTGGCAGGATCAGCAAATGCCCACCGGGAGTCTCCCTCCGCTGCTGCAGCAGCACATGAGCCAAGGCTCTGGGCCACACAGCAACAGGAGGAAACACGGCCGACCACGATCCCTGCCACATACAGCACAGGTTTCAGGGTGTACAGGCGGGGCCACAGCTGGTTCTGGGGACCACTGCTGCCCGAAGAGGTGCAGCCCACGTGTCGTGTTAGGGCAGCTGCCAGTCACATCTGCTGTGGGATCCAGGTCTTCAGTTTACCTGCTGGGCCAAGGCAGCTCTATTTCTTATTGGCAATCCTCCTTTTCCTCGTTGCCAACATGTCATAGGAAGGGTCCCTGCTGATGCTTGCTCTGTGGAAGAAAACAGAAGGAGAAGGTTAGGGTGAGGGCAGCACCCAAACCCCTCTTCCTCTAGTCCTCCACGCCTCGAACAAGACAGCAGCTTCAGGCCTTGGGATGAGCTCAGCAGCACTGCCCCCAAGTTTCTGAAACAAGGGTCAAACTGCACACTGTGTGTCCTTGGGCACACATGCACATGCTACCTCTCCAGCCTTACTCACTTGCTGGATTTCATCCACTCACCCTTCTCTTCAGGGCTCCATGCAGAGATGCGATACACTGGCCGTCAGCCTCTGTTGTGCAGGCTTTGATGACCTGCCCTTTGTGGCTGGGATTATAAAGCTCAAAGCAGTTCTGGGGAGAGAGAGAAAACAGGTTCCCAAGCTGCTGTTAGCTTCCCAGCCTGGGGCACCTGCAAGCTCAGTCCAAGGAGGCAAAAAAGGGACACTGGCGAAAGGAGGCCACTTACGGCTTTCCATGGGCCCTCCTCCTCTCTGATGCTGAGGTTCTCCAGTGGGATGATGCCCCTCGGCTCCTTGTCCTATGAGGAAAAGGCACACCCGATCCTCAGCAGGCCACTGTCTGAGGCCCCGCCCAGAGGCTCCCGGGGCCCACTGACTGTGGTGTACTCAAAGTAGTAGAGGCAGCTGTCAGTCAGGATGAACTAGCACCGCTTCCAGTTCTTCCCGCGCCCTCCTAGGAGCAGAGGGGCCCTGTGAGTCAGGCGCTCGGGCCCACACGACTCCATTCTCAGACAGGCCACCAGGAGACGAACTCGGGCTTAGGTTTCCTTCCTCGTGAAAATGCTGGGTACTCTGACCTCAGTTAGCAAGGTCCTGAATGAACTGCCCACCCAGGACCCTGAACCCCAGCCTCACTCATGGTACCTTACATCCACCCACCTTTCTTTGAAGCTCTAAGGCAGCCCATGAGGTCAGGTACCACCACAGTGCTAGAGGGCCAGCCCAGGCAACCAGCTGTCCCTGTCCCTCACACCTCCCTCATCACCAGCACGCCACTGGCACGCCTGTCACAACGTCTGACTGTGACATGTTCCCCAAGATTCCCAACACATCATATCTCAGGGTTGTTCTCTGCTGCTGGCATACGGGGTATTCTGTAGTGGCTGTAACCAGATCAGCCTTGGGAAGTAGGAGATCACGTTGTGAGGTGCACAGTGGCCCGGGACTCTTATCCCATCATTTGGGAGCCTGAGGCAAGGCATCCTGCATATATTATTTCAGCTTAGTCAACACACGATTTGAACAGAGCAGAGGGGAGGGGCTCTGCGGAGGGGAAGAAGGCATTTGGGAGCACTCATGGCCACTTGCCATGGAGCTCACCGTTGCCAGCCGAGCTCCGAAGACAGCACTCTGGAAGTGGTGGTGATGACAAAATGCCAGGACCAGCAGGTGCGGGGCTGGAGACAGAAAGTTCTGAGAGGTGGCCAGGAAGGAGGGATGGCTACAGATAATGGGAAGAGGGAGCCCCAGGGTGGGAGCACAGGAGGGGACACAAGGAGGCCAATGGATCCAAACCTTGTGGAACAAGAAGATGAGGTAGATGAGTTCCCAGAATGCACAGGGAAAGCCGTGACCCAAGCGGAGATTCCCCCAGCTGGGCGAAGGTGCCCACAGGAGTTGTCTGTAGGCAAGGGCAGAGGGGGCAGTGACAGGAAGAACTGGAGGATGTGGAGCTCAGCAAAGGAAAAATGGGGACGACGGTTTGGGAGGGATAACAGTGAGAGGAAGATGTCCGCGCTGTGGGAGGAAGGGTTGTGCTGAGACGGTCAAAGGCTGAAATCCCAAGGGCCACGCTCCTCACTTCTCAGGCCGGTTGGCGCAGAGCCCCTCTGCTCAGGCCAGAAGAGGAAGAGGAATTTGCTGTCAGAGTCTAAGGACGAGCTGCAGGAGGACCTGCTGGGGTTTTCTGGTGGAGTCCCGGGGTTAGCACCGCATTTCCCGCCTCAGGACTGGTCATGAGAACCGCAGGGGGTGGGGGGATATGCCCAGGGTATTGGACTTAGCCTGGAACACAGACTCCACTCTCACCGTAGTCCCCTAGCCAGAAGAGAAGAGGAGCGGTCCTCTGGGTCTCAGCAGTCAAAGGACACACTGGGAGGCTATTGCAGCTTTCCTCCCCACAGCCTGCGCCAGGTCCTCCAGGGTGGACTTTTATCTCGCCTCTTCCTCTTTTACTTGGCCCAAGTTCACTCTGCAGAGCCAGTTTCTCCCCAGTCTTCACTTTTACTTTTTCAAATAAATGTTGTCATCATTTTAAAAAAAGAGGCACTGAGAAACCTGGCCACAACCCTCCACACCCGTGGGGCGTGGAGCTGTCGAGTGGGCTCCAAATGACACCGAAGAGGAGGCGCCTGTGGTCGGTGCTGCCTGAGCAGCACAGGGCCTTCGGCAGGATGCGAGGGATGGAGACACCACACTGCACCGCTCACCCTTATTCAGGAACAACAGACTGGCGGTCCCTTCCTTCTCCCACAGAGGAGAGTGCCCTGTGGGCCAGGAGCTCTCCATTCCCGGAGGACTCT
This sequence comes from Chinchilla lanigera, assembly GCF_000276665.1. Taxonomy (NCBI): domain Eukaryota; kingdom Metazoa; phylum Chordata; class Mammalia; order Rodentia; family Chinchillidae; genus Chinchilla; species Chinchilla lanigera. Next base: position 9,927,442 of record NW_004955460.1, on the reverse strand, counting down.
GGGCCCATCGCTCCTCAGGGACACGGAGATGGCGCAGCTCACACGGGTCTTCCAATAGCCCCACTGAGATCAGAAAGCCCGGTACAACAGTCCCGCCTCACAGAGCTCTTGCTGGGTTTGCTCCATGCACAGGCTTTCAGCACTAGATGGGTCGCAGGGTCATGCTCACACCAGTATGTGACCCTCACAAAAGGAAAGAACCTGCATGCTTTCTGAGTTTGAAAGGGGTGCATTCATGTGTCATGGGGACACCACAGTGTGCCTGAAGATCCTAATCACACAGATATTTGCTCTGACCCAGGCCCTCGCTCACTTGTTCCTCCAGAAGTCTCAGAGCTGAGCCCTGTTCCCTGCCAGGTGAACATCCTTCTCCGCCTCTTCCCATCTGCCTACTCAGCACCCCATCTGCAACTTTCTCCCAGGCAGGCCCGGTTCTTCTCCCTGTTCTATTGCCCTGTGGGTATACCCGGGCCAGGTCCCAAGCTAATGCTGTGTTCTCTTTACAAAGGACCCTGTGGTTGAGGTTGCTGGGCTGGGACAAGAACCTCAGGGCATCTCACAAGGTGAGGTCCTTCTCCCTTGAGCCAAGATCGGACTGAGGCACAGCCCAGGGAGGGCAGGGCTCCAAGCCCACCATCCTCCTCCTGTCCGTGGGGGTAGCTCCCACCTGACCTGCCCAATGTCCAGGCCTCCTCAGGGCTAGCCACCGTGTCTCTCCAGCTGTGGCTTTTCCTGGCACACTGGAAGGATGTGCCAAGCTCTGCCTAGGTTCTCCGGGCTCTGAGCCCAGGACACAGTCTTCCCGAACTACGGCCACCTGGAGTTCCTGGCCCCTCCCTAGCTCTCAGGAAGCCCTCTGATAGAAATGAGTAGACGGGACTGCAATGCCTGGTGTCAAAGAGACCCTTGGAAGAGCCACCCTGGGCATCATGGCCTCCCTTCTCCTGACTGCTCTCATTTGCAACTTCTAGTCCCTGACTTCCCCCAATAACCAGGCCACACAACACTGGGGTGTCCTCTCTTGAGTGGAGTCCTGCCTATCCCCCGTTCCTGTCCTCATGTTCCTCCTATTCTAGTTCAGTGGCTCTGAATGCCCTCCTCTGTCCCCATCAGAAACTCCTGACCACGGTCATCACCTACTTCAACCGATCCAGCCACTTCCCCTGGCCATGCTGGAGGAGCCACTTCTTCCTGGCACTGTGACTACTGTGCCTCCCCCCACAGCCACAGTCATCTCCCGAAGGGTAAGGAGAGGAGGACTCTAATGTGTACTGTGGTTTGAAACCTCTTTGCAGCATTGAGCCTGTGTAGGAAATGGCAGCCTGGGAAGATGGTATTCTTCTCATCAGTAAACTAATAAAAGTTCCCAAACATTAGAGATCCAAAAAATGAGGCTGAGGAAATACAGGGCTCCTCAGACAAAACAGGCAGGAAGAAACCACATGTGGTCACTAGGCTATAGGCCTATGGTCAGCCATTTCTGACTCCACTAAGATTGTCCTCTCACCTCATGCAATGCCAAAGGTCACACTGTCCTTCTCCTCTGCATTCACAAGAGAATGTCCCATTCACGCCCTCCTTAGAGGGCACAGATCTTAAGTTCAGTGTTCCCTGCTAGTGTCTCTTCCAGTCTTGTCTCAAGCCATGGGTTTTATCTGTGCTCCCGAACAGTCATACCAAAATACAGGTCTGCAACCTCATGGGTCTCCCAGCTACTGCCTGCTCCCTGCTCCATGTAGCCCAGGCCGGGTCTCTCCCTTTGAATTTCTCTGCTCTGCCACTCTCTTCAGCCAAACTAGTATATCATCCTGGCCTTTCTTTCCTTCCTCTCCTCCAAATGCACCTTCCTGTGCCTTTAGCTTCTATTTTTCATCCACATGTGTTCACACGTTGAACCTGAAGAAAAATTCCCTATCTTGGTATTGTCAATGACAATACCACCAGCTGGCTGGGTGTGGTGGGCAGACCTTTAGGCCCAACTGCTCAGGAGCCCCAGGCAGAGAATGGCCTGTGGCTTCAAGGCCATCCTCAGAAACGTAATGTGACCCTGTTTCAAAACCAAAGGCAAAGAAAGCAAAACTCCAAAGTAGCGTTGTCTTTCCCTGAGCTCCCAGCACCTCTCTGCTCAGGTGCAATTCAAAGACACAATTTGGCAGGCAGAATCTTCATCTCTCCCTCTCTTTTTCTGATCCCATGAGGTGGGAACACTGTTGAAGGCTGGGTGTTATGAAATATCTATGCATTCTTCAGCACCCATCAACTCCATCCTTTTCATTCTGCAAGTGTTTACACTATAGCTCTAGTCCTTGGGGAAGTCGCTAAGGCATTTGATCCCGCTCATTCTGTCCTTCATTGGCCAAAGAAAACCTTAAGCCAAGCCGTAGGACCTCTGTGCCAGGGAACATGAAGCAAAGCAAGAGGCGACGTAGGAATTGTTGGTGGGCTTCCTGCACACCATGAGCCAGGCTCTGCGTTGTCCATGAGGGAGGAGAGGACAGATGCAGAAAGAAACCCAGGTCACCGACCCCATGGAGCACAGACACCGGTGTGCTCCCCCAGGACAAGCTGCAGGGAAGGGACAGGAAGAGGTGGCAACTGCACTGCCTGAGAGCGCAGGAGTCTTCCCTGGTCTCTGCACCGGGCTCGTGTCTTCAGCTCCAGGTGGGAGGCTCCTTCATGAGGCTCTGTGCAGTCCCGGTCTCCTCAAGCAGTTACGGTCTTGGGGAGCGCTGGGCACGGCTGGTGGTCTCCAGAGCCGGAGGGATTCCATCTGTCCTTCCCAGGGCGCTGACCGGCTCCTTCTTGCCTGTGCCCCTGCCCAGCAATCTGCTTTCCTTCCCAGCTACCTGGCCAATGACATGGAGGAGGAAGCCGGGCCCCTACACAGGACATTCTATTCTTTCTCTCCAGGGAAGACATTGCACGGCGTGCCCAGTCCCACTAATTGCACGCCCACTTTATCCTCTGCATGTGCTGGGACACTAGGGTGTCCCCGGATGATGTGAAGAGGTGGGTGGGTCATCAGCAATGGGGGGGGGCCCAGAGTGAGATGGGGTAGAGGTTGGGGTGACTGGGGACTAGAAAGATTTGGAGGCTGGATGGGGGTAGTTTCTTGGGAGTCTTCATCCTCAGAGGGCTCTTTCTCCTTCCAGATCCACGATTCTCATCCTGAACTCTAGGTGTGGCGGTGAGACCACACCTGTGCAACCTGGGGGCCTGAGAACACTGGCCTGAGGACAAGTACATCTGCATCCCTGGGTACCCAGAGCAGGACCTGCTGTCTATCGAGAAGTCCAGGAAAGCCAGCTGGGGACCTGTTTTATGATCCTCCTTCCCTGTTCACTCCACATACCGTGCACCAGTACCGTCACTGGCACCAGGTTGCCCCCCAACCTCCATCTGAAGAACACATGACCACCACACACACATGCCCTGGGGGGGCAGTGGTGGGCACTGGGAGGCCACTTGGCCAGACCTCACATCTTCCTGGAGGAGCAGTTTTCCCAGAAACCCTTTTACTATCACCAGGGGGGTCCATAGGAGACACTGTGAAGGAATGTTATTTCTGTCCCGAGTGAGTAGCACCCTGCCATAAATTTGTAGTTCCAGCATAAATTGTTTTTTGTTTTCTTTTCTGATTTAAATCTTTTCAACCTTTAGGGGCACCAAAAGTAGACACTGGACAAAGATAATTTTTATTTATTTATTTTTCAATTAGCAATAATTGCACCTAGATCAACCCCACTGGCCATCTACGATACTGCTACTGCGCAAAGCTAACAAAGTGAATACCGAACAGGAGGATACTGCAGTAGATGAAACAGGCTGCATATCCAGAAAGGAACAATGTATTCCTAATTGCCTGAGTTTCCAACGTAGCCTGCAGACACCGTGCTTACGGCCTGAGGGCTGTAGCACAGATCTCCCATCCCCATTTCCCCTTCTAGGAGACAGTCTCCTCCTGAACAATGACACATATTCACCTCAAAAAAACTGTCATGGATATTTGGTAGAATGGAGCAAGGTTCACCAAATCTGAGAAGCACAACTGGATATGATGGTTCAGAATTTGGGTTAAGAATGAAAGTTTAGAGAGAAAACTGGATTAACAAGCTCGTAGAAACTCCACTTGGAATTCACTTAAGATCGCCATCTTCTGTCTAGCATATACGGCTCCATGAAGTCTGACGTTCTCTCTCCTTCGGCCACATCTCTTGGCCCACGGAAGATGAGCATTTTCGGCCTAAACACCAGACTTCTAGTAATGAGAGCCATGGGAGAGAACAGAGGAGCTTCCTGTCCAGACCATGGGGAAGAATGCAGCCTTCCAGAAGGAGCCAGTGGACTCCTCCACACAGTCCCGGGATCTCAGATCCACAGAGGGACAATTCTCAGCTCATTCATCCTGAGGCACTTTGTAAGTGTACACTCTAATAGCAGATCTCAGTTGGA
>NW_004955460.1:9917619-9922490 GCF_000276665.1 Chinchilla lanigera | reverse complement strand
CTATGCTTCTTTTTATGTAACTTCAGTTATTATTGTTTTGAAAATCTGCTCTGACATAGAGCAATTCCTGAGGTTCATCAATGGAAATGGCAGCAGCACCCAAGGGGCAACAGGGTCCTGGTGGTGCCAGATGTGGCCATCAGAAGAGAAAATGACTGAGATATCTTTAGACTTCTGAAGTGGTACACTCATACATCACAAAAGGCCACTGTGGACCAGTCCAAAGTCCTAACCGGGTAGAGAGTAGCTGCTACCCAGGTCCTCACTAAGCTGCTCCTGCAGGAGTCTCAAGGCTGAGCCCTGTGGTCTGCCCATTCCATGTCCTTCTTCCCCTTCCCATCTGCGAGGCCCTGGCCTCATCCAGGACCTTTTCACAGGCAGCTATGGTTCACTCCCTGTTTTCCACACCCAGGGACTCCCCTGCCAGGTCCCAACCTAACACTGGTTCTCTTCAAGAGAGTCCTGGCTAGAACATGAACCTGAAGGCTTCTGACAAGGTGCGGTCCTTCTCCCCCGAGCTGGGCTCTCTTTATGGCACAGCCCAGGGAGAGTAGGGTCCCAGCCCCACAGTTATTCTTTGGTTCCTGCTAGGAACACTCACCTCAACCCCCAACCTCCAGCCCCTTTTGGACTCAGCACCATCTCCCTTCCGGGCCTGCCTGGGCCTGGAGGCTGAATGTGCGTAGCACCCTGCTCTGCCTGGGTCCTCTGAACTGAGCCCAGGCCACGATCTCCCTGCATATGGCTTCTCTGGCTGGGGCAGCATGGACCTCCTGGTCCCTCCCCTCAGCTCTCAGGGAACCCATTTTCTCTCAATTACAAGATCCCCTTCTGATCTAAGTGACCTCAGTGCCTGGTCTCAATTAGACCTTGGAAGAGCCACCTCGGGCATCATGGCCTCCCCTCTCCTCACTGCTCTCACCTGCAAACACCTTCCAGCCCCCAAATGATCAGGTTCCCTGACACTGGGGTGTCTTCTCTGACTGGGGCCCTGCCGCCCCCTCCCCGTCCATGTCCCCACACCCCTCCTCCTCCAGCTGTGCCTGCTGACGGTCCACTCTCCCCACAGTATCTCCTGGCCATGGTCATCACCTATTTCAGCCAGGCCGGCCTCTTCCCCTGGCGGTAGCAAAGGATCCTCTTCTTCTTGTCTCTGCGAGTACTGAGCCTCCCCTACAGCCACGGTCCGCCCCTGAGTAGGGGGAGGGGACTCTAGCCTGGCCTCTGGGTTTAAACCTCTCTGTCCTGCTGACTCTGTAGGACACGGGCATCACACTACAGTGTGCCCAACTTCTCTGAGGAAACCTTGCAGTCTGCGCTCATGTTGATTAAAGGAAGCCACCAGGGGAAACAGTCCCAGATAGCAGAGGCAGGCAGAACCCACACATGGGCCTTGGCCCTCAGACCTGAGGGCAGCCATTTCTGATTCTTCCAGGGTCTCCTTCCTTAGTGATACCAAATGTCTTTTTGTTCCCTTCTCTGGGTTCCCAAGACCCATGCCCCATGCGTGCCCTCCTTACAGGCACACACTGAGCATAACATGCACCCTTCCGGTCTTTCTGACAAGTCTCTCCATAAGCCGGGCAGCCAGGGAGCGGCTCTGTGCTGCCTGAGCAGCCTTCAAAGACCGGCCCACAGCTCACTTGCCTTTGGCTACTGCATCGCCAAGTACTTCACCCTCACCAGGGCTGGAGGTGTGCCCTGGAACTCACCCGCTCTGCAATCTCTCTACACCCAAGCCACCTCATCCTCTTGTATTTCCTTCCTTTCTTTCACTGCTCCTGCCACATACCCTTCTCTCTGTCTTCATCTCTCATTTTCTGTTTACGTCTTCATACTTTGAACCTGAGTAAAAATTACCTATCTTCAGTGCACACTTGTATTCCCAGCTACTCAGGATGCTCTAGGGGGAGGATTATTTGACTCCAGGCAATGAAATCCAAGGTTCAAGATCAAGGGCAACTCAATGACAACTTGCTTCAAAATCAAAACAAAGCTGGGAATGGTGGTCCACTCTTGGAATCACTGTACGCTGGCAGACCATGGTAGGGGAATGCTAAGTTTAACTCAGACCTGGACAACACAGCAGGAGAGCAAGACGCTGTTTCCAAAAAGAAATTTAAGAAGCAGTGGAAATGTACATTAAGAACTCGGGGTTCCGATCCTGTACTGCAAACAAAATAATAAAAGTCCAAACCATGAGCCTCCTCCCCTGATCTCCCACCACTACATTCCAACAGCACTGCCCTTCAGTGACTTAGGGCAGGACATTGTGGACTCTAGTTCCTCCTCTCCCCTCCCTCTGCCTAAAATCCCCTTCAGGGAGAGAACTGCTGAGGGCTGAGTCTTGCATTCTTAAAATGGCCAGCTCAAAAAAAAAAAAAAAAAAAAAATGGCCAGCTCAATCCTTTTCAGGCCAAAAGTGTTGTGTTCCAGCACTGAGTCCACAAGGGACTCCCCATGGGCTTCATCTACAGATAAAGCTGGCATTCATTCAATCATTCATTCATTCAACAAAAGCTTTGTTTCTTTTTAAGACAGTCTTGCTATGCACTTCTGGCTAACTCTGAACTCATTATGCACCCCAACCTGGTCTTGAACTAGCAGCAATCCTCCTGCCTTAGCCTCCAAAGTACTGGGATTATAGGTGTGTGCCAACTCAACTTGTTTTGTTGGGTTTTTTTGTCTCTTTGAGACAGGGTCCTGCTATGCAGTTCAAGCTGGCCTTCAGCTCACTTTGTAGCCCACGCTGGCCTTGAACTCTAAACAATCCCCCTGTCTCAGCCTCCCAAGTGCTGGGATTACAGGCGTACACCACCACGCCCGGCTCCACTACACCTTGTTAAACGTTGATTTTTGTCCCCGGTGAATATTCATTGTGTGTACCCACAAAGCGCAATCATCACTCAAAACACTAAGGTTATTTCAGTGATGCAGTCAACTTACCCTTTTGTCTTTTCATTCTCTTCAGGAAAGTAGTCATTTCTGATTTTACCAAATTTGTAGAAGATCTTGCAGATGACATCAAGTCAGTCAGGTCCCCCCTGAGGAACACTGTCCATTATAATCACCAAATCAATTCCATCTGCTTCAGGAGGCCAATCTTTGCGTGCACTGCCAAACAACTTTGTATGAGTGAAAGAATAGTCAAATGAACCTTTTCTTTAAAAAAACCAATGTGCACACTGATACATTAGTCTAATACATGAACAAATTTCCAAGAAGCAAAGCATGAATAACCCAACTGCTTTCATTGAGAATAAAAGTCATCATTAAGCCAGGAATGGTGGTGAATGCCTATAATCCCAGCACTCGGGAGGCTGAGGCAAGGGGGATCCTTTCGAGTTTGATGCCAGCCTGAACTGCATAGCAAGACCCTGTCTCAAAGAAAGAAAGACAGACAGAGAGACACAAAAAGAGAGAGAGAGAGAGAGAGGGAGGGAGGGAGAGAGAGAGAGAAGGAGAGAAAGAGGGAGAGACAGAGAGAGAGACAGAGACAGAGAGAGAAAGAAAGGGGAAGACGAGAGAGAAAAATATCATGACGTTGCACATGCTAGTGCATGCCTATTATCCTAGCACTCTGGGCCGCTAAGACAAGAGGACTGAAAGTGCAAGCCCAGTGGAAGCTACTTAGCAAGACCCTGTCTCAAAACTAAAGGGAAAAAAAAATCAACATGGAACTAGGGGTATAGCTCAGTAGAAGGCCTTAGGTTTTGGCCCTACTAATGCAAAGAAATTAAAATTAAAAAAAAAAAAAGAAAGAAATCATGATCCTAGCTTGCTTCGCAATTAAAATTTGAAAAAACCTCCCTCTCATACTGTCAACAGTCAAGGCATGCTAACTGATTTCTGCCAATAACGGAAGAGGTGCGGAGAAAAAAACTTTAATAATGCAAAATGCAAACAATGAGGAAAACTGGAAGGATTGTCCCCAAGTTACATCTTCCAAGACTCTTAGTTTTTGTCTCTTTGTTTGTTTTATTTTTGAGACAGGGTCTCGCTCTGCAGTTCAGGCTGGCCTTGAGCTCACTTTGTAGCTCGGGATAGTCTTGAACTCACAATTCGATCCTCCTGCCTTAACCTCCCCAGTGCTGGGATTACAGGCGTGCACCACCACACCTGGCTCAAGATTCCTAGTGTTCAAGGTTTCTAGCAACATAGGGAAAAATCCGATCAGTGTCAAGAGCACGGGACTCTAAAGTACACTTTTCGCAGATTTTAGAAATAAGCAAATATTTAAGTCCTCTGTACAGTCATACCACTTTTCTTTGAGTAAATTCAAATTATTCAGGGAGGAAAAATATCTCCTTTGTGAACTGAGACAGAAAACAATTAAAATGAAGACACAAGTGAAGAACACACTCACCTCCTACCCACCAGTCTGCACCTGCTTTTCTGCACAAGGGTGCTAGCTGGCCTACCCCGGGCAATTGAGAAAACAGCATCAAGTCAAGGGCCCCAGGCGGCTGGGTGGAGGAAGCCCTCCCCAACCTAAAGAGCAACCAGCCCCCATTATTTACTAGAGTGGCTCACCGAGTTCAGTGGGCCACTGATTATGTTTTATTACAAAGGACCCAACAAAGAATACAGTCAAAAAGCTGCAGGGCAAGACCGGCAGGAGGGCAGGCAGGGCTGCTCTGCCCTCAGGAGCGTCACCCTGCGGGCACCTGCAGCACTCAGCTCTGCCACGGCTCTCTGCATCCTGTTCTCAGGATCTTCATTTCATAGGTGTGACTGACTCCTATGCTGGCCATTAGTGAGGGACTCAACCTTCAGCCCTCATTCCTGCCTAGAAGCTGGGACAAAGGGACTCCAGTCCCAACACTCTAATCTGTGCCTCATCCTCCTTGGAACCAACTCCTCCACCTCAA
>NW_004955460.1:9903945-9907803 GCF_000276665.1 Chinchilla lanigera | reverse complement strand
CACAGCGCCGGCACGCGCTAGGCTCTGGGCCTGCGCCTGGGGGCCATACCAACTGGATCGTGGGGGAGAACCCAAACCCCAATTCCCCCGAAACCCCCGGAGGAACTCCGATGCAAAGGAGAGTGTCTGCCACTAACCCCAACGGGGTTTTCGTGAGAAAAGAGTGCTCCGTTCCTATCAGTAAACTTGCTCTGGGCAGCCACTAAACTCACGGGGAACTATGAGTACCCCATGTATGGCAGCGGATGGTTACGTCCAAAATGACACTGGCTGCTTTCCTACTCCCTTCTGGCAATTTGGGGAGGACCCGACTATTGGAAGACCCAGCAGGTTCCAGAGTTCATTTCAAAATGCGGAACTGCATGAAAATATGATGCAACTCAAAAAGCTATACCATGGAAGATTGCAAGTTCCAACAAACTTCTGCTTGGACTATCTTCGTCTATAGCTGGATAACCTGTTTAGCTTACTCATAAATCCCCCCTTTAGGAGTCTGGGTTTTAGACTCCTCTACTGACCTGGCAAAAGAACGGACAATCCCAAACTACAGGAGGAATTGGATGGCCGATGCGAGTACAAAAACTACCTCTCACCCCAATACAAAAACATAGCTAGATAGCTTTCTTCCTTTATGAAGTCCATACCCACAGCGCCCCTCCCCTCGTGCTGACCCTCACAGTGGTTTGATCCGCTGATAACTGAAGCCCCTCGCGCCGGGACACTCACGTGGATGGGGGGGACAAGAGGGGTCACTTGGGCTTGCAGGAGTTTGGGCGCGCGAGGGAGTGGGTTGCCAAGGAGCAACTCCAAATCCGCGGGACTCTGCAAGCTGCCAGAAGCGCATTTGTGTCTTTTCTTCTTGCCTCTGCCTTACACTTAGTGGAACTTGAATCCAGGGCCCCTAGCCCCTTTTTTTAAATTTGGAGACAAGATCTCACTAAGACGCTAAGTTTCCCATCCTGGACTCGACCTTGAGGTCTTCCTGCCTCATTAGCGCTGGGATAACAGGCATGCCTCACCAAGCCCAGCGTCTTGTCTTTTGCTGGGCTGCGGAGTAGCTGCTGGTTTTGGGATGTTTAATCCTACAGTGCTCTTGAGCCCATGGGGGAGTTAGTGCATAGGAAGGGAGCAGAGTTTCTGCCTGGGCAGATGCAGAGCTCTGGAGGTGGCCTGCAGGACAGTGAATGTCCTCATGACCCCACACCCTTAAAAGTGATTAGAATCGGGCTGGGAGTAGCTCGGATACCTGCGTGTGGTAAAGAGCATGTGCTTCATGATAAGTCACAAGGTAACTCCCCTCCCGCCCCTCCCCCGCGCGGGGGATTTAAGTTTTTTTATTAAGGAGTTAATTGAAACTCCTTCCTCTTCACCTGTTCCCCTCCAGTTCCCCTGAACAAAAACCAACCCCGCCCCCATCCACCTTGGCAGAACCAGACCTTCAACTTTGAGGAAGGACACTGCTCCCCCTCGGACTGTGCTGACCTAGGGACAGCCCCTGCTCGGGCTGTTCTGACCCATGGACACTCCCCCTGGGAAATGTTCTAGCCCACGGACACCCTTCCCGGAAAATAGCTTAAAAACCCCTTGCTTTGCTCAGCTCAGGGCTGTCCCAGTCCGTTAGGCAGCCAGCGGCCTCATTCTCCCACCCAATAAAGATTCCTCTGGTGTCAGAAGGTCTGGTCTGGTTCTGTGTGGCCCGATCATATGAGTTCACAGGCTGAGACCCTGGGCTTCATCTCCAGCACCAGAAAAGGTAGACTAGTACCAAAATATAGCCAGTGCATTTCATTCATCGGGGCAGTGAGTAGCACTGTGAGGCAGGGCTGCCTGAGTTGCTGGTGCAGGAGAAGATAATTCCCTCCAAAGCTGGACAGTGTGCTGTGCAGGTGACTGACCACAGGCAGGGGAACAGGAGGGAAGGCAGATTTGGGCGGTGCGGAGGCTTCACAGAAAAGCAGAGAGAATGTGCAGACCCCAGTAGAAATGCTCATGGGGGGCAGGAGGCAAGGACAAAGCAAAGATGGGTGGGCCCTGGAGGACAGGGTGCTGGTGTGTGATTACGTTTGATGGGCGTGGGGTCCCCGCTGGTCTGCTCTTCCTGGGTTGATGTAGCCCCCTGGAGGGGGTGTGCAGATGGCCAGTTATTTTTTTCTTTTTGGTATCCAGAATTGAACTCAGGACCTTGCACTTGCCAGGCAGGCACTTATGCCACTGAGTTATATCCCTGATTCTCTCTCTCTCCCTCTTTTTCCTTCTTATTTGTTTATTTTTTGGGGGGTACTGGAATTGAACTCAGGACCTTGCACTTGCCAGGCAACTGCTGAGCCGCTCAGAGTAATAAATAAATGGAAGCAGTGTGTTTGGCACTGCATTTGCTGGATATCTCTAGAAACAGTCCCAGATGGCAGAGGCAGGAAGAGCCCACACATGGGCCTTGGCCCTCAGGCCCGAGGGCAGCCATTTCTGAACCTTCCAGGGTCTCCTTCCTTAGTGATACCAAATGTCTTTTTGTTCCCTTCTCTGGGTTCTCAAGACCCGTGTCCCATGCGTGCCCTCCTTACAGGCACACACTAAGCATAATGTGAGCCCTTCTGGTCTTTCTGACAAGTGTCTCTATAAGCCGGGCAGCCAGGGAGCGGCTCTGTGCTGCCTGAGCAGCCTTCAAACACCGGCCCACAGCTCACTTGCCTTTAGCTACTGCATCGCCAAGTACTTCACCCTCACCAAGGCTGGAGGTGTGCCCTGGAACTCACCCGCTCTGCAATCTCTCTACACCCAAGCCACCTCATCGTCTTGTATTTCCTTCCTTTCTTTCACTGCTCCTGCCACATACCCTTCTGTCTGTCTTCATCTCCTGTTTTCTGTCCACATCTTTATACTTTGAGCCTGAGTAAAAATTCCACATCTTCAAAACATCCAAACCTCAGTGGCAGTAGTGGTGCACACTTGTATTCCCAGCCACTCAGGTTGCTCTGGAGGCAGGGTTATTTGATGCCAGGGGTTCAAGCCCAAGGTTCAAGATCAAGGGGAACTCAGTGAGAACCTGCTTTAAAAACAAAGCCGGGTGTGGCTGTGCACATCCATAAGCAATGCTCCCTGGGAGACTGAGGAAGGAGAATGCCAGGCCTGGGCAACTTAGGAAGATGCAGGGACCCTGTTTCCCAGTGAAAACTTTAAAAAAGGAGTGGGGATGTTGATCAGCAATAAACAGCTACATTCAATCCCGGTACTGCAAAGAAAACGAGACTCCCCCACTGTGTTCATCCTTCCCTTATCTCACACCCTCTGCATTCCAGCAGCCCTGTCCTCAAGTCCCTGCTGGTGGCACATTTTGGACTCTAGTTCCTCGTCTACTTCCCTTTACCTAACTGCCTTCAGGGAGATGGCTGCTGAGTGTGGGTCTTGTGAACATTCTGAAAACAGCAGCTCAATCCTTTTCAGTCAGTGAGCCTTTCTGCTGTAGCACCGAGTCCACCAGGGACTCTGCGTGGCCTTGGTCTACAGATGGAGCTGGCATTCATTCCTTCCTTCAACAAAGCCTTCCCCAGTGCGTCCTCTGCCGGAGATCTTAGCCATGGGCAGGGACATGTAGGACTCGCTGGTGGAATTCACCCACACCCTGAACCGAGCCCTGTGCTGCCACTGGGGAGCAGCGGGCAGAGCACAGAAACATACCGTCACCCTGTGCAGATGCTCCCCACGGGTCAGCAGGCAGGCGTGTGCACAGAGGACGAGCTGCAGGGAAGGGAGAGGATGGAGGCGGGGAGATGGTGGTGTCGACTCCATCTGGTAACAGGGACAGGAGGCCACCTCAGGCTCTACACAGGGGTCATGTCTTCATCCCTGGTGAGGGAGGCA
>NW_004955460.1:9901085-9903115 GCF_000276665.1 Chinchilla lanigera | reverse complement strand
CTGCTCAGTCAGACCTCACAGAAAGCACATTGTTTGTGAGGCACAGATTCGGGAGGCGTCCTTCCTCTCAGAGCAATTGGGTGTATATGAGATGTTGGTTCCTTGGTTCTGAGTGAACATCTATCTACTAGCCATAAATTTCCTCTTCCTAAAAGAGTCGTACTGTTGCCTTTTGTCATTTATACAGGGCCTTCTATCCTTCAGGGGTAGCAAAGAGAGGGATTTGTTTATAACAAAGGACTGTTTAACAAGAAGTTCTCAGATGGCATAAGCTGCCTGTGCAGAGACGGAGGGGAATTACCCTGACTGCATGTACCTCCCAGGCTGCGCCAAGACACCGTGCTTATGCTTGAGTGCGCCTGGGAAGTTTCCTGGCCCATCTCTCCTCCTGTGCATGAATTTCAACTTTCCAGTAATTACACATCTCCTCCCCAACTGTTAGGTCACACATGTGTGTCAGAATGATGGAAAGTTAGCAGATACGAGGTTCAGGGTGGCTTCTTCCCACAGACACATTACAGCACAGGTTTGGGAGAGGAATAAGGAAAGATTTGTTTAAATCCTGTGCAAGTAGCCAAGGTTAGGGCTGAGCGTTTTGGTGAGATGCTGGGGCTTGGGATTAGGACTCAGCATGTGGGCTACAGTCATGACGCTGATATATTAGTGATGCTGCCGGCACAGATTGAAGTGTGTGGAAAGCACTAAGGTGATCGTAAGTGAAGTGTGCCCCCCTCTCCAAGGGCCGTCAGGTCCCCAAGGAGAACCACTTCAAGTTCTTGCTGTGAGGATGAAGCCAGGTCTAACCTGAGATATCTCACGGGATTTTGGAATGTGGGTCAAAATCTATGGAGAGCCACACCTGGAAATGATGGTTCAGGATCGGGGTGAAGAATGAATGTTAGAGACACAGCTGGACTTGATGTTGGTTCAGACTACAGCTGGGATCGGCATTTGTATCTCAGTCCTGCTGTCTAGAAAACTGTACTCATGAAATCTGACATTGTCCCTTCTCTTCCTTTCAGATCTCTGGCCCATTGGAACAGTGAAATAGAATCACCACAGCATTCTCCCCAGAGCTAGGAATCCCCGGTGGGTGCAAGTGGGACAAGTTTTTCTTGGCATGCTGCAAATTTTATAATCCTCGTTCAAGTTTCCCTTGAATTAGAAGTTGGATATCTGCTCTCCTTATGTATTTGGTTCCCCATAGTCTTTTTTTTTTTTTTTTTTTTTTTTTGCCTTTTTTGAGACAGGGTCTTGCTACGCAGTTCAGGCTGGCCTCAGGCTCACTTTGTAGCCCAGGCTGGTCTCGAACTCACTACCATCCTCCTCCCTCAGCCTCCCGAGTGCTGGGATTACAGGCATGCACCACCACGCCTAGCTTCCCCATAGTCTTGATAGCAACTGAAGATGACGTATAGAGTGTCAGATTGGGAGTTACTTAAAGTATAATGATAGGCCCATAGGCATGTCATAGATTTCTTGAGTATATAGTATAAACCATATTGGTTTATTACAGACATTTTGCCCATAGAAATATTACTCTGTATATTTGATGCAATATTGAGATATTATATATATATATATATATATATATACATATATATATTTGTAGTCCTATTCTAACAGTGTTTTGATAAGTATTTTAATGGATAGATGTAGATAAATATTTTATCTTTTAGAGAGGTTCTTATCTTAACTATTATAGTTATACAGGCACTGTACTTATGGGGAGAGTACTGCCCTCAAACTCTTGTAAATAAACGTATTAGTTGCTTGGCTCCTGAATCTGACAGCAAAGGAGCAGTGGGTGGCAAAGGAAATGCGTATATTCCTTGTGTTCTACAGTGGGCAGGGCCATGCACCTCTTGTGGATAGAAAATAAAGATGAACTGCCTTCTCACCTTTCTGTGTGTGTGTGATGCTGTCAGTCTGAATTGCTCGTTTGCCCTCCGATGACATTTTCTCCCCATGGGGTTGTGGTTATTTGACTAAATTCCTTAACTGAAAGGGAGTCCTGACTGGCAGAGGGA
>NW_004955460.1:9886341-9900045 GCF_000276665.1 Chinchilla lanigera | reverse complement strand
ACCACCTGTCTGCAGAAAGCCCACATCTCTCTGAGCGCTCTCTTCCCACACTGGTCTGAGCTTGTGATCCTTCTGACTCTGCTTTCCAGGGTGCTTGTTCTGTAGGTCTCACCTCCACGCCAAAGTCAAATTTCTGGACTTGATTTTGCTGAAAATGCAGAAACCCCTTCCACGTCACAGGAACTCATGACTTTCATACTGCTGCCAGCCTCACATTGAAGATGAGGAAAATGATCTAGAAAAACATTTTTGGCCAGGGATGTAGCTCAGTGGTACAGCGCCTGCCTAGCAAGCCTGTGGTCCTGAGTTCAATTCCTGGTACCTCCCCCGACAAAATATTTCTGATCAAGGACAAACAAGTTTCTGGACGGTAATGCTTGTTCTTGGATACGCCAAGTCATGGCACAGTGTAAAGTAAACCCTTCTGTCTGTTCCAAAATTTAGTGCATTGGAGAAAAATCATAAAAATCTGTCCCTTGTAACAGGCAGGATTCTGTACTGAAAATCCCTGAGACACCCTGCCCCACCATCATAAATGAGATCTGATTTAGACCCGGGGTCTTTCTGCTTGGCAAATGTCCCCAACTTCAATCTGTATATAGAGCCTTGAATAAAGAATTTAAATTACAAGAAGTGAGTGTGGTGGTCCACACTTGTAATCTTCAGACTTAGGGAGACTGAGCCAGGAGGATCACCATAAGTTCGAGGCCAGCCTGGTCTTCATATTGAGTTCATCACCAGCCAAAACTACATAGGGAGACCCTGTCTCAAAAAGCAAACGAAGGGCTGGGGATATAGCTCATGGCACAGCACCTTGCTTGGCAACTGCAAGGTCCTAAGTCTGTTCTCAGTACAAAAAAAAAAAAAAAAAACAACAACAACAACAACAAAAAAAACTCCAAACAAACCAGAAAAAAAGAATTTAAGTTACAGAATAGTAACAAATACCCTAAATAACTTAAAAAGAGCAAATTTGGCTAACTTACCTGTAGGCCTGTGCCAAGGCAGCAAGGCATGGTGGGAGCAGGTGGAAGAGCAATGCTCCTTATCTCATGGCTGCCAGGAAGCCAAAGAGAGGAAGAGTGCCAGGCTGGGGTCCTGTTGACCATGAAGGGCAGGGCCCCCATGACCTCACTCCCTCCTGCGAGGTCCTGTCACCTACAGGATCTACCAGTACACACTGTGCCTATGCACAGGATCAAGCTTGTAACAGTGGGCCTTTGCTATTCCATCAAGTTCTCTGAATCCCAGCCAGGTATTTTTCAAATGCCTGAAAGCTCAGGACTTGTGGGTTGAGGCAGGAGAATCACTGTGAGTTCTTGGCCAGACTGGGCTACATAGTGCATGCAAAGACAGGCTTAACTGCATAGCGAAAACCTGTCTCAAACAAACAAAAAACACCAAAAACCAAAAAACAGTTCTCCAAGTCTTTAGGACTATAAAATTTGTCATGTTCACCAGGCACAGTGGTGCACGCCTACAATCCCAGCACTCTGGAGGCTGAAGCAGAAGCATCACCATGTTTGAGGCTAGCATGGGCTACATAGTGAAGTCAAGCCCAGCTTGACCTGCATAGCAAGACTCTGCCCCCCCAAAAAAATCATACTGGATTAGTTAAATAGTTAACATCTGCACCCTCCCATCATACCTCCATGCAGGGATATCATTTTGCTTATCTTTTTGTTCTTTGAGGCAGGATCTCAAAGGGTCTCTGTAATTCAGGCTGGCCTTGAACTCGTGGCAGTACTCCTGCTCAGCCTCCTGAGTGCTGGGATTACAAGTGGACACCACCATGCCTAGAGGCTGGGATCTCATCTGGTTATATTTTTGTAGGTGGTGAGGAGTTGGTGTAATTCAGGGGAGTTGCCTGTCCACAATTATAGTTTTAAAATCTCCCTGCTGGCCAGCTCACCCCAATTTCAAAAAGCCCAAAGTCTGATTTACCTGGTGTGGAAAGATCCACAGCTCTTACTGTTTGCTGAGCATAAGGTTTCCTGTGATGAGCTCCACAGAGCACTTTCTGACCCTTCAGATAACATGGAGTATAACAGTGGGCCTCAACGTTATGCAACGGGTCATTCTGTTGAACACTAGCTGATCCTAGCTGTCAACTTGTTTAGGTTTCAATTGCCAGGGGCTGCAGGTGTGTCATTTGAGCATATAGTGTGATAGAGAGGGCCCAGATCAAGAATCTGAGGCTTTCTTCCCCGTGATATGTCCGGCCTTTAAAGGATACCATCAGGACATGAGTGCTCGAATTCCCATGGGTTTTCCAATCTTTGAAACAATAAAGGGGCCCTGGATGAAATCTACACCATTGTAGGTGACCTCCTTGATCATTTGGGTGTGCAGTTGGTCAGTGTGTTCCAGACTCTCTGATTCCTTTCCCCCTATACTAAGTACTGACCCTGCACAGATGTGAGCACAGGGCCATCCTGGTGCCCTGGGCCCCCAGCTCCTCTGTAGCATCGAACTCCTCCTGCACCATGTGAACGTCTCCACGTCTGTGTCCTTCAAGGGATGAGACGGCCAGGACCCTCCTGCCCAGGCCTCACTGCTGCTAGGCATGGCCTGCACCTTGGTTCTCCTCAGTGGGGCAGCAGTGACTGTGGTATGAAGTGATCAGGCCACCACTTCCAGGGGTCCTTCTTTTCTGTGCTTTTCTGTAGCAGCTGGAGGGTTGGAGCCGTGTGTGCATGCCTTGGAAGCTACCTGGTGCGGAGTGGCAGAGGTGACGCTAGCCTGGGTGGGATTCAGGTCCTCAGATG
The DNA here is from genome assembly GCF_000276665.1 of Chinchilla lanigera. Lineage (NCBI taxonomy): Eukaryota > Metazoa > Chordata > Mammalia > Rodentia > Chinchillidae > Chinchilla > Chinchilla lanigera. The sequence continues at coordinate 9,897,277 of NW_004955460.1, read as the reverse complement.
GCACTTGGCACTGTGCACTGAGCCCAGGTCTGGGAGACTCTGCATCTGGCTTCTCTTTGTGATCCCCAGCTGCCACTCCTATACTGATACCTGAGTCTGACCTTGTGCTCAGGGACCTTGCTGCATCCCTCGGTCCCATCCTGCTGGGTGCTTGGAAGCTCCTTGTCTGGACACCAAGCCGAGCTCTGTCAGGCATGGCCTCTGTCCCAGGAGTTAGGTTCCTATGACTGTATTTCCAATTTTTTCCCTTGTTTTACATTTGTTTCAGCTGGCACACAAAATGTGGATTCTACCAGGTGTGATGCCACATGCCTATAATCCCAGTAGTCAGAAGGCTAGGGCAGGAAGTTTGACTCAAGTTGGAGTCCAGCCTGGGCTACAGGGTGAGCTCCAGGACATCCTGAAGTACATAGCAAGACTCTGTCTCCAAAAAAGAACAACACAAAATAAAACAAAAGGTTCAGTATGAAGCCTTGTGTTGGGGACCACACAGTATAAATTGAATCTAGGGGAAGTTGGAGCTTGTCCTTCTTCTACCCTTTGAGCCAGACTGGAATGTGGAAACTCCTTGCTCTTTTCTGGGCACCCCTGGAAGCCCTAGGGCTACTGACTGCTGGGGTGCTCACAGGGCATGATTAGATCTGCTCAAGAGGATAAGGCACCTGGGTAAACTACAGTTTTTTCATTGCCTCCCTGTCTTGTCCTTGTCCTTGCAAGAATGCTTTGTTCTTCTTACCGGCCCATCTTAGTTGCCATTACTGTTCTCCCAAACTCGCACTGCCTTTCTCCCACTGACCTTGACTCAGATGTAATGAATAAATACCAAGGTTCTGGGTCCCTCGCGGTCTTTTGTTCCCCATGAACAACTGGTCATCCCAGACCCCCGCAGCACCCCTACTTTGTTTCTTGCTCTTTCGTCCTGCCACATGCTGTAACACTTGGCAGGAGATCAAGTACTCACTGCAGGGATCCCTCATAGCCCTGGGTTCAATCTCCAGTTATCACCACAAAGAAATAAACAGAAATGGTTAAAACAGATGTCTTGGTTACTTTCTTGTTGCTGGGACAAAATACCTGACACTCAAAAAGTAAAGTAGGAAAGGTGGATTTCAGGTCCAGTTTGTAGCCAGTTGTTTCTCAGGAAGGAAGGCACAGCAGAAGGCAGAGAAGGTACAGTCCATGGTGTGGGAAAAGAGAAGGCAGCGAGCAGCAAACAGCAGCAGCAAGCCTGCCTTCGTTCTGTCCCTTTCTATTCCATCCAGGTGTAATCTTATTGAGTGGTGCCACACATACCCAGAATGGGGTTTCCAGTGTCAACACACTTAATCCAACTATCACGCCATTAGTCCATATTCACACACAGTAAATCCAGCCACCTGTGAAAGACTCACCTATAAGAGGCTTTGGGGTATGTTTAGGTACAAAACATAACGGTACAGCTTGCAAGCATTTTGAAAAAGAAAGAAAAACGAAGATTCCATAGCTGAGGAGGCAGCAGAAACCTTAGAGGGTGACACTCTTTCTGCATCACTTTCCACCTCTATGGGAAAGATCATATTCCATCTTTTGGTGGGGAGGTAAGACCGGGTCTCATACATAGATCAGGCTGACCTTCAAGTCACTCTAGCGCAGGCTGAACTCAAACTTGCACTAATCCTCCTGCCTCAGCTTCTCAAATGATGGGATTGCAGACATGTGCCACCCTGCCTAGTTATCTTCTGTTGTTTTTTTTTTTTTCTTTTGGTATGTTTACGTTTTGTATATAAATAGGGATCACATCATCATAGGGAATTTGGATCTGTATTGATTTATATTACTTTTTTCCCCATTCCCCTTCCCTCCCTTTAACCCTTCTTGACTTCCTTACAAAAGATTTGTTTCTATTTTATTGTCTCGTATCTAACCCCCTCCCCTTTCCTTGTTGACTTTCTCAGTTAAACATTTTTTTCCTATTTTCCAATATCTATTATAGATTTTGGTCTTTATTGACACTTTCAGTGTCTCACACCAGAGAAACAATGTGGTATTAATTCACGTATGTCTGATTTATTTCTTTTTTTTGTTTGTTTTTGTTTTTTTTGGTTTTTCTCCGGTACCGGGAACTGAACTCACGACCTTGCGCTTGCCAGGTAGGTGCTTTGCTGCTGAGCTAAATCCCCAGCCCCTGTCTGATTTATTTCACTTGAGAATATGAACTCGAGCTGCACCAATTTGTCAAGAAATATCTTCAGCTTATGCCTCTTTATGGTAGAGTAATATTCCATTGTAGAAAAAGCCCCACATCTTTATCTATTCACTGGTGGATGAGCTATCACAACCTGTGGACTAAAAATACTGGTGTGTATATATTACCTGTGGAAGACCATTTGGAAGACTCTCCTTGAAAGAAGAACAATTATCTCCTTTTTGGCTAAATCTGGCCCTGTTTCTATGTGTTGATATGTACAGAGCAGGTTAGGACTTTTCTTTATCCCTTCAACTGACTTGAAACAATGCAAATGGTCTAGTCCAGGAGCTTGCAAAGTCCTTGAAACAAAGTGACAGGTCAGTGTTATTCCACCCTTGTACCTCCCAAAAAACATGTGTGAGCCAGGTGGGAGGGAAAGGCATGCTCCATGCTCTCAGCTGGGATAGAGCCCCAGGATAAGAGGCAATGACTTCCCAGGGCATAGAAAATTACACATCAGAGCTGAAGCACTGACACCAAAACAATAGACGCTGCCTTGAATTGTGTTATGTGGGTTACTCCTTCTGCATATCCTCCTCTCTGCATATTGCAGAGCTGATTTCAGACCACTTATCTACTCCAGCTCACAGTACCCATGGACTTCCTGCCATTCTCACAGTCATTCATCCTCGAGCCACTCCCTTCTCCATGAATTAATAAAACCCTGCTTTGGCTCTGGGTTGAGGCCTTTGTTCCACTTAGTTATTATCCTAACTGAACTTAGGACTCCCTTGGCTCCCCACAGCTACAGATATGCCTTAAAGTCTTTATTCTCCCATGACTTGCACTTGAAGTGGTAGATTGGAATTAAGTTGCTAGAATTCCCATAACTTTTCCATGGGATTACAAATATAAACTTCTTAGATCACAATGAAGACCAGGAAGGGCTCTTCTATAATCACTGTGATAAAATGCTTTTAATCCCTTTGGGAAGATACCAAGAAAGGGACTAGCTGGGTCAAATGGAACTTCTAGTCCTAGTTCTTGAGGAATCTCCACACTGGTGGTTGCACCAGTCTACACTCCCACCAACAGGGGAGGGAGATTCCTTTTTCCACACAGCTCCATCAGCAGTTGCTATCATCCGATTTCTTAATAACAGCTATTCTTTCTGGAGTGAGATGGATTCTCAGCATTGTTTTAATTTGCATCTTTCAAATGACCAGTGGTGTTGAACATTTTTTCAGATGGTTATTTGCCATTTCTACTTCATCTGAGTATTGTGTATTCCTCTTTCTACTTCATTTCAACTGGGTATTCATCTCAGAGGCCCATTGTTGGATTAGGTCTTTAAATGTTGGAGATCTGAGTTTTTTGAGTGCTTTATACATTTTTGATAGTATTCCTTTGTCTGAGAACAGCTGACAAAACTTGTTTTCCTACTCTGGGTTGACTCTTCACTCTGTGTATGGTTTCTCTTTTCCTGTGCAAAATCTTTCTAATAAGATGAGATCCCAGTTGTTGATTCTTTGTGATATTTACTGTGAAAACAGGGTTTGGTTCATAAAGTCTTTGCCTACACCAGTATCTTCAAGAGTTCTACCTATACATCTTCCAGCAGATTTAGTGCTTCTGTTTTAATACTTAGATTTTTGATGCATTTTGATTTTAATGGATGGTGCATGATGAAAGATATTGATCTGATTTTACTCTTCACTATGTGTAAAACCAGCTTTTGCAGCGCCGTTACTTAAAGCGGCAATCTTTCTTCCAGTGAAAGGGTTTAGCTGCATTGTCAAAGAGAAGGTGACTGAAAATGTCTGGACTTACTTAATGAGTATGCACATCTCTGTCTCAGTAATCAACATGGAATTTACTACATCCACCCACACACACAAAACACAGAAGTTGACTGAATAGTAATTTTTTTTTCACTTAAAAGTAATTTATTCTGAAGAAACAGAGCCAAACTTGAGCAAAGATTTACCTGCCAAGGTATATATTACAATTTGGTAAAATGCCGAAAGAACAACTAACTGTCCAAATATAGAGGATTAGTTAAATAAGGTACTACACCCACAGGGGGAGGAACATTTTGTAGCTAATCAAAATAAGACCACAGAGGGCCGGGCATGGTGGCACATGGCTTTAATCCCAGCACTTGGCAGGCTGAGGCAGGAGGATGAAACCAGCCTGGACTACAAAGTGAGCTCAAAGCCAGCCTCAAAAAGACCAAAAAAAAAAAAAAAAAACCAAAATAAAATAAAAAATAAACCACAGAAAACTATATATTGATAGCACACTAGTAGATACTGATCATTTAAAATTTTCTTTTTGTACTTAATATAAATTACCTAACAAGTATGTCAGATTTGAATTTTTATTTTTGAGACAGGGTCTTGCTATGTGCTCAGGTTGGGCCTTGAACTCACTATGTGGCCCTGGCTGGCCTCAAACTCATGGTGATCCTCCTGCCTCCGACTCCTGAGTGCTGGGATTACAGGTGTGTGCCGCCACACCCACCTATAGATATGATCTTTTAAAGAAGTTTTGTTTCTCTGTGCTGTGGATGAAACCCAGGGCTTTGTGTACACTAAATAGGCACTCTGTCACTGGGCTATAGCTACAGTTCCCTAGAGCTATTTTTAAAATATCAGTGGGGCCAGGCGTAGTGGTGCAAGCCTGTAATCCCAGCACTCAGGTGTCTGAGGCAAGAGGATTGTTGCAAGTTTGAGACCAGCCTGGGCTACAAAGTGAGCTCAAGGCCAGCCTGAACTGCATAGTGAGACCCTGTCTTAAAAAGACCAAAAATAAATAAATAAATAAATAAAATAAAATAAAATAAAACATCTGTGGACTGCTAATCTAACCCAAAGCTTCTATTACCAGTCCTACCCTTGGAGTTGGAATATATCAAAATGGTCCTCTGGGAAGACTTCATTAAGTGGAGCTTAGCTAGGGAGCGGGAGGTGTCTGAGGCAGGAGCCTCAATCCCGTCCACAGGCTTGCTGTGGTCCGTGTGTCTGTCCTCTCACAGTCACAGTTTATCAACAGTAACTCCTAGTGAGAATTGGCCTGACTCTGCTGGGGGTGTAGCTCAGTGGCAGAGCACTTGTCTGGCATGTTCAAGGTCCCACGTTCAATCCTCAGCACCAAAAACGAGAAAGAAGTCAATGCCCTGGCTCAATCCTGCGGTCCTCTGCCCAGGAAATGGTCCTGGTCTGGCTCTGCCACCTACAGAACATGCCGTGATATTTGCTGACTTCTGCACCCTTCGTCCCTCCCCTGGCTTCCTGGGGAGCAGAGCCTGAAGGCTCAGGAGCAATTGTGGTACCACTCGATGGGCCCAGGGAGAATTAGCAAGGGGACTTTTCACTTCCTGTAAAACTTTCCACAAAGTTTATTTTTCTTTCTCTCTCTTGTCCCCTGTCAAGCTCAGTGTCTCCATAGCTAAAACCTGTGACAAAGCAGCCCCTGACAGAGGAGATGACGATGCCTACAATTATCTCAGCAACAGAACATGCTATGTATTTGAATCATATAATCTCATCCCCATAGCAATGCAGAATCATGGGCCTTTGCAGCCCAAGAGCAACAGCGCCCACTTAGCCCAACCTCTTAGATTAAAGCGGACAGAAACTCGAAGAGTCACGTACTGCTCAGATAGCTTTCATAGCCGTCTATGTATTCTTTGCTCGCAAACACCATGAAACAGTGATACAAATAAGACAAACTGGGGGTGTCCATTTCGGCTGCTGAGGCTTTGGTATTAGGAACAAAGGAATTTTTTTTGATTGATAGAGGAGGTGTAAATCCACCCAGGATGAACACAGGAACATTAATACTGGAGGCCATGGAGCTGCAGCAAGAAGTCCTCATTCATTTATCTTTTTTGGTTTTTCTCCGGTACCGGGAACCAAACTCACGACCTTGCGCTTGCCAGGCAGGCGCTTTTGCCGCTGAGCTAAATCCCCAGCCCCTCATTCATTTATCTTAACACATCTTCCTAAGTGAGATGGCATTGTCCTCTGCTTTTCAGCCTGCCACCCAAGCACTGTCCCACCCCTTTACCAGCTTGGAGTTGCAAATTATCAATAGGGGCCTCAAGGCAGCTCTCCTTGAGAAGGCAACATGTGAAATCCATGCCAGGTGCCGTGGTGCATGCCTGCAACTTCAGCATTGTGGGAGACTGAGGCAGGAGGATGGAAAATTCCAGCCCAGCCCAGGCAACTTAACAAGACTGTCTCAATATATCGAGATTTTTTTGGGTTTTTTGTTTGGTACCAGGGATTGAACTCAGGACCTTGTAACTTGTCAGGCAGATGCTTATGCCACTGAGCTATATCCCTGGCCAACTGTCTCAACTTAAATAATTTAAAAGGATGATATTTGTAGCTCAGTAAAAATGTCCTGGGTTCAGTTACATGACTTCATGCCTACACAGCCCCATACACATAACCTATGCACATCCTCCCATATACTTTAACCCTCTGGAGGTTGCAGTGTAAAAACTTACAGTGGAGGTCGAGTGGATGCCAGAGATTATAGTATGTGCTCAAATGTGAAAAAAAAGTTAAACACTGCAAATTTGCATTTATGTTTTATATGATAAATGCATGATTTTTCTTTTCAGTTACAATCTAGAAATTATTAAACAAAGAAGTACAACATAATCAATATATAACTGAATGCCACACATTCCTACAAAACGTGCATTATAGCCAAACTGAGAGCTTAAATATTATTGCTTAATGTTAGTCATGCAGGTGCTCATAACCTTGAACCTATGCACTTAATATATGGAACAATATGTAAGAAAAGAGTTTGCGGCCAGGTATGGTGGCACACGCCTGTAATCCCAGCACTTGGGAGGCTGAGGCAGGAGGATCGTTGTGAGTTTGAGGCCAGCCTGGGCTACAAACTGAGCTCAAGGCCAGCCTGAACTGCACAGCGAGACCCTGTCTCAAAAAGACAAAAAAAAATAGAAAAATAAAAAGAAAAAAGAAAAGAGTTTGTGCCAGGCACAATGGCTCAAGCCTGTAATGCCAGCACTCAGGAGGCTGAGGCAGGAGGATCACCACAAGTTCTAGGCCAGCCTAGACTACATAGCAAGATCCTGTCTCAAGAATCCAAAAAGGAAAAGAAGGTAAAGAAGAAAAGATTTGCTGGTTATCACTCAAATCTGCTATGAATTCCCAAAGGTTAAATCATGTCCTGATTAATTACAAAATCTAGTAAAACATCAGTGGTTGTAAACGATTGCTGTACTCTATTACTAAGGGGATTATGACAAGAAAAAGAATCTGCACATGTTCAGTACAGAGGTATTTTCCCCTAAAATATTTTGGAGCCAGGGTTGGTTAAGCCCTAGATAGGGAACTGCAGATACAGAGGGCTGTTGGCTGACAATGGTTCCTTTACCCAGAGTAACACGTCTGGTGATCCTAAAGAGATTACAGCTGTGACAGCTAATCTTTTCTTCCTCTTCTTCTTCTTCTCTTCGTCTGCTCCTCTTCCTCCTCTTTATCCTCATCCTTCTCCTCCTTCTCCTCCTCGATCTTCCTAACCCTCCACCTCCTCCTTGTGCCTCCTCTTTCTTCTCTTTAAGATAAGGTCTCACTATGTAGCTCAGGCTGGCTTTGAACTCACTGTGTAGTCGAGGTTGGCCACAAAATGCAGCAATCCTTCTGCCTCTACCTCCCAAGTGCTGGAATTATAGACTATGACAATTAATATTGATTGCCAACTTGATTGTCTCAAAAGATTGGTGAAGCACACATCTGGGTATGTCTGAAGGGGTCATGGAAGCATGACCTTGGGACTATATCTGGTCACTGACTGCTTCCTCTCAGGCCTCTTCCCCTGTGCTCTGCTTCCCAGTTGCCATGAGGTGAGCAGCTTTTCTCCACCACTCCATGATGTTTCTGCCATGGAGCCAGCTCACTGTAGACTGCATCCTCCGAAAACATAAGCCAAAATATTTTTCTTCCCCTTTACATTGTGGTTCAGGTGTTTTGATCCAGCATGGAAAAGTTGATGATTACAAAAGACATATTAAAAGGAATGGCAGGGATGTTAGAATTATGAGACCAAGATTTAAAAATAACTATGATTAATATGTTAAACCTTCAATGGATAAAGCAGACAGGATCCAAGAGCAAGTGAGCAATGTAGGTAGAGAGAAGGAAATTCCAAGAAAGAACCAAAAAGAAACACTAGAGATCAAAACACTAACAGAAATAATGTGGTCTTTTTTCTTTTTTTTGTAGTATGGGATATTGGGATTAAATTCCAGGCCTATGCACTGAGCTACATCCATAGCCCTGTTTTATTTTTTTACTTTGAGACAGGTTCAGTTGTCCAGGCTGGACTCAGACTTACTATCTTCCTATCTCAGCCTCCCAGAGTGCTGGGATTACAGGCATGGGCCACCACACCTGGTTTGCAAAGCTATTCTGTACCACATAAGACTGTATTTACTTTATTTTAATCTTGTTTATGATGCCTTGGTTTGTGATAGAAGTCTCCCAAATGTAAAAATAATGAGAAAAAAAATTAAAGAAAAAAATAGGGTTTACTCAGCTCTGGAACATGGCCGTGTGGTTGATGCGGCCGGTCTGGCAGTGGTTGCAGTACCTTCTGGCCTTCAGTACCTCAAGGGTGGGCAAGGGATGGCTGCACCCATTCAGCACTGCCACCCAGAGAACTGCTGGTGAGGACCACGGTTCTGAGGACCCTGCTGATGAGCTTGGGCCCTCTCTTGCTGAAGGAGTCTGAAAGTAAAAAGCTGTTAAACTAGAGAAGAAAGTCCAAGATTTAACACTAAGATACCAGAGAGCTGTGAAAACATCAGGAGACGAACCCGGAGATGTGTGGAAGATGCCAGGATACTTGGAATCCAAAGTTTTGGTAAGGCCTTGGTGGAGGTGGCAGACATTTTGGAGAACACTGAGCGCATTTCTGAGGAAACAGAAGCCGAGGAGAGGAAGCTCACTCTGGAGAAAGGCTTCCAAGGGTTGTCACTTCTGGAGAAGATGGCACCCACTGGTAAGAGATACAATCCTCATGATCATGAACTCATCTGTCACATGCCAGCTGATTTGGGGTACAGCCTGGCACCATGGCATCAGTAAGGCAAGATGGCTACAAACTTCATGGCCACACCATTAGACTTGTCCAGGTGGAGTGGCAGTGACATCTCAGGCCAGACTGTGAACAGGCCATCAGGAACAGAATGTTCTCCTAGAATGCAGTCACCTGTGGTTCCTTTATTTATTAATCTAGTGTGTATTATACTTGAGGTTCTTCATGTGATGTGTTTTGGATACAGTCATATTGGCTTTATTTCTAAGATACTCTGTTGATGTTATATGACCCGTTTGGTCTCAACAGAAATCTTGCCTTCAGGCATTCGAACAATGTGACTCTGTTCCTATGGCCTTTATCAAAACATGTTTACAAAAATTATTTTTAAATTGGAACTCTGATTGACTTTGAATCCAAAATTCTCTTAATGATGCATCTTCAACTAATTGTTGAAATTAGTACAATATCTTGTATTCTGTAGAGACTGATTCAATATGTGGGTACTTAGATTTACACTTACATAAAAATTTAGCTCACTTGGGTTGATTTCTATATACATGGATTCCCAGGACTTCCCTTCTTGTTTTTTGTTTTGTTTTTTTTTTTTGTTTTTGTTTTTTTTTCAGTACCAGGAATCAAACTCAGGACCTTGCACTTGCCAGGCAGGCGCTTGTGCCGCTGAGCTGTATCCCTGACCCCTTTCTTTTTTTGTTTTTTTGGGGTTTTTTTTGGTTTTTTTCCAGTACCAGGAATTGAACTCATGACCTTGTGCTTGCCAGGCAGGCGCTGTGCCACTGAGCTAAATCCCCAGCCCCCCCGACCCCTTTCTTGTTTTATTATTTTTCATTTAACCAGCCTTTATGGTCTCTACTTGGCTTTGAACGCATATCATTGTTCCCCATTCACTCCTTTTTGACTCCAGTTGGAAGGGCTAAAGGGCCCACCTAGACTTGGGAAACACAGCACATCAAGCAATTCAAGAGACCTCCCTTTCAAGTAGAGAATTATTTTCAGCCTCCTTAAATATATCATAATTTTGGGCAAACTGAGGCAGCACCATCAGCTAAGACCCAAATGAATTTGCGTAGGTAATTACCTATAACTCTCCTTCCACCAGCCCTCACTCTGCATGTTTGTCAAATTTGCCATGGAATACATGTTGGACTACGAAGCGAAGGTGATCTGGACAAAAACATTAGGTTCCCATGGTTTCTCATTTCATCCAGTTATGCTGAGTGTTTTGGTTTTGGTTTTGTTTAACTGACACTCACAAATCACTACCTCACTTGCACTGACAAACTTTATTTTTTTGTTGTTTTTCTCCTGATTAGACTCACACCCAGGGTCTTCTACATGCTGTGTTCCTGACTTCTCTAGCCCTGACAGCTTTATTTCCTAGGCTTTCTATCCATTTTAAGTTATATTTGTGTAAACATCTAGTTCCCCCTTTATGTATTAACCTCTTGAAGTAATGGACCTGTGTATTTTTGTCAGTCTTTGTAGCTGGTGCTGTGTAAAAGCTATGTCCAAGAAATGACTAAGTGGATGAAAAACACATCAGTCAGATGTTAGAAAGGAGTCTTTGAGCCAGGCATGATGGCGCACACCTGTAATCCCAGCACTTGGGAGGCTGAGGCAGGAGGATCATTGCAATTTCGAGACCAGCCTAGGATACAAAGTGAG
>NW_004955460.1:9882612-9886241 GCF_000276665.1 Chinchilla lanigera | reverse complement strand
AAAAAAAAAAAAAAAAAAAAGAAGAGTCTTTGAGGTATGTTAATTTTAGAAGAGGCCCTAGTCTAATTCTATCCTTTCTGCTTCTGAGGTATGAGTATCAGTCTTTTTTAGGACTAGACTTAAAGGGGAAAATGTCAATAATAACTTGAATATGGAACAAGTAGATACTATGTTCAATCATTTAAGATTAATATACATGCAAATATGTCCCCAGCAACAATTAGCTGTTGGATGTACAGATTTTATAAGTTGGAGTTCGTTACCCACAAAGTCCACTTAATCTGGAACTCCAAAACCCAACAGGAAGCAAACTGGCCTCCCCTCAGCCTTCCAAGTTTCCTTGAGTAGGCTGTGAATTAAAGCGACATAAGATGGGGAAAAGCAAATTTCATTATTATATAGGTATGTGTGTGAGTTCCACAGAATGAGACTCAGAGGAGGGCCAGATAATTGAAGCATCTATGGCATCCTGAACTATAGAACTAGTCTTCTACAGGCATATTTTGGGGTGGTTAGTTATCCTCTTAGACAAGTATATATAAATAAACTACACAGACACGTCAATAAAGCCATCCTCTATAAACATGACCATCTCCATCAGATTTTCAAGAAAACAAATGGAGACTGGGGTGGTACAACTCGGTGTTGAGTGCATGCATGGGTCAGGGGACATGGACAAGGAAACATGTACTTTTAAAACATAACCAAGGGCCAGGGATATAGCTCAGTAGCACAGTGCCTGCCTGGCAAGTGTGAGGTTGTAAGTTCGATTCCCAGTAGCCAAAATAAATAAATAAATAAATAAATAAAAATGTAACTCAGTGCCAGGCATAGTGGTACATGCCTGTAATCCCAGGACTTGGGAAGCCGAGGCAGGAGGATCATTACAAATTTCAGACCAGCCAAGGCTATAAAGTGAGCTCCAGGCCAGCCTGAACTGCATAGTGAGACCCTGTCTCAAAAAGACAAAAAAAAAAAAAAAAGAAAAAGCATAACCGAAAGATTCTTTTGGACTTCCACTAATTGCATACTGTAAATTTAATAAGCAATCAAATTTACAACAGGAATTCATCCTTTTTGGCCTTAATTCTTAGCAGATGGCCAGATAGTGACAATAAGAAAAATGAATCAATTAGCCATATGGGCTTTGGGATTAGAAGCTATCATTATCTATTCATTTATTTTTGTCTTTTTGAGACAGGGTCTTGCTACGCAGTTCAGGCTGCCCTTGAGCTCACTTTGTAGCCCCAGTTGGTCTCAAACTTGAAACAATCCTCCTGCCTCAGCCTCCTGAGTGCTAGGATTACAGGTGTATCACCACACCCAGTTCATTATCAATGATCTGGAATTAACCATAATTTTATATTTGAAATTTTCTGATTACCTGAAGAGTTTTCTAATATTTTCTCCACCTCCTGTTTATGCAAGTAGATTGAGAATAATTATGGGTTCTTTTACTGTTCAGTAGTTTTGCAAACTTAAAGTACATGTTTAGAATGAGAAGATAAAGCTATATAATCGTAAAAATGTCAAATTGAAGGGCTTCAGGGAGCCAGAGCAGCATCATAGAGATGAAGCTTCTTAGGCATAGATTTGAACACCAATTCCAGCTTGGTCACCTGGGTAACTTTGGGCACTAGTCATTTCACTCTTCTCAGCTTGTTTATAAGATGATTACAGTAATTCTTTCATGATACTGTGAGCACTAAATGAAATGTGTAAATTGCCTACTGCAGTAGGCCTTCACATTTATTTTCATTGGTTTTTATGCACATTTTTTTCTGCATTTTTATAGCTGCCTAACGTCTAGGGAAAGGGGAAGACTCACTAACAGCAGGTTTTTAAAAATAATTGTAGGCTAATCACTCACAATGACTGATTTTCCTTCTAGTTTTTGTTTTTTGTTTTTTTTTTTAAACCATACTCCCCCAAAACACGTTGTTTTCTTTTGGTTTGTCTTATCTTCTGGAGACAGGGTGTCACTATGCAGTTCAGGCTGGACTTGAGCTCACTTTGCAGCCCAGGCTGCCCTCAAACTCACAATGATCCTCCTGCCTCAGCCTCCTGAGTGCTGGGATTACCGGCATGCACCAACACACCCAGCTAAAAAAACTATTTTAGACTAAAGAAGCAAAGTATTTTGCTCCTGTTCTTAATTATTTTCTTCTCTCTCTCTCTTTTTTTTTTTTTTTTTTTTTTTTGGTTTTTCTCCGGTACCGGGACCCAAACTCTCGACCTTGCGCTTGCCAGGCAGGCGCTTTTGCCGCTGAGCTAAATCCCCAGCCCCCAATTATTTTCATCTTTATACGTATACATTGAAAAGACATTGGCTTGTAGGTGACATGTAAAGAAGCTCTAGTACTTAGAGCCTACAGATATTTTACTGACTTTGCTTCCTGTCATAAAGGAATCATTTTGGCACTGACATTAAGTTTTATATTTGGTGTCCTTAATTCCCGGCAAAGGGTTTGATAAATGAACAGAGGTTCTTAAAATACTGCAGCAAAGACAAAGAGGGAAAACTAAGGATGAAATGTATTATTCAGAAACAACTAATAAAACCCAAATTGAAATAAGATTAAAAAAAAAGAAAAATATATCAGAACAGAACTTCCAAGAGCAAATGGGAGTATCAGACGGAGCAGGGAACAACAGCAATATCCGAGCATTTATACCTGAGAATTTCCTCCAGAGTAATGTCTTACACCGCAGGTCAGTAGGTTAAATGCCAATTTTTTTTTTAATTTCAAAAGCTGGGACCAGAGATATAGCTCAGCGGCACAAGCGCTTGCCTGGCAAGTGCAATGTTGTGAGTTCGATTCCCAGTACCAAAAAAAAGACAATGAAGGACACAGATGCAAGACGAAGGCAGAGATGCCAGTCTATCCTGCTTTAATTTACGTGCTGAGCATCTGAAGGCCCAGGTAAAGATTTGCTGGGTTACTAAAAATAGCTGTAAGTCTCTGACTGCCTCAGAAGGAGCACAAATCACACTTTTCATGAATAACAGGTTAAGGGCCCAGGAGTTGTTTGTCCTCTGTCCCGCTGTGGTGACCCTAACAGTTTATTCTTGGAGACACTATGGGGAGGGCATACTGGCTTTAATGCTGCACCTGGGTTTGGGGTTGATTAAACTGTTTGGGGAGTGAGGGGCTAGGGGAAGAGGTCATGGCACACTTATAATGGGAAATAGTCCAGAATTAAGGCCCAGGAGGGCACTTGTCCTTTGTCCTTGTGGTGCTTTATATCTCAAGAAAACCCATCTAGAATTCCAGGCCCTGCAAAATTATCCTTCAAAGTGAAGGAGAAAAGAACACTTGGAATCACCAGAAGCTAGGAGAAATAGGGAAAGATTCTCCCAGGGCCTCTGGAGGGACCACAGTCCTCCATTTTCCTTAAATTCGGTTTCCAGACATCTGGGAACCAGGAGAGAACAGGTCTCTGTATGTTCTCATTTTTGTTTTTTAAGTGAAAGAGAAATACTTTCTCAGACAAAATTAGAATTTGTTGCCAGTAGACCCTCCTCACTAGAAATGTTAAAAGAAATTCTTCAGGTGTTGGAGATGTAGATCAGTGGTAGAGCACTTGCCTAGAGTGTGTGGGCCCATGGATTCAATCCCCAGTACCAG
>NW_004955460.1:9876053-9881839 GCF_000276665.1 Chinchilla lanigera | reverse complement strand
TTTTTTTTTTTTTTCAAAATAGCAGCAACTATATATCCAAATATATACCAATACCTGTGAAATGCATGCTGTAAATCACACAGGAGGGAGGAAAAGTACTCCACGGTGTATAAATACATTTTCTTTATCCATTTATCTATTAGTGGATATGTAGACTGCTTCCAAGATTTATCTACTGTAAATTATGCTTCTATAAGCATGAGTATGCATGTACCACTATAATATGATGGTTTTTTTAGAAGATGCCTAGAAGGGGAATAGTTGGGTTAAATGGAATTTCTAGCTTTAATTTTTTGAGGAATCTCCATACTGACTTTCATAGGGGTTATGTAATAGAAAAATTTTAAAACTACAGCTTCATAATTGCAGTCCTAGACTGGAAGCCCTTGTGTGGCAGCAGAAACCTTGCTGGACCAAGAGAAGGAAACAGAACACCACTGTTCGGGCCCTCAGATAAGACATGACTGCCCTGGGACCTCCCCCAGTCAGTTTGTCCATTTCCATCTCCTGCGTGGGACAAAGGTGGATTTGATCACTCCTCCCTGTGTGAGTCAGAATAGTCAGTTTCAGTTTAGCTAGACTTTGCCCATGGGGTTGGGGGCTCGAATGTATTAACCTCCATATTCCTGTGTATGAGTGTGCGGACTGACTGTGAACAGATGACATAAGCAACAGGGCATTCCGTCTGTGGTCCACAGAGCTACGGATCTTGATTGAGCCCTAACCTGTTGTTCCATGGACTCCTCTAATCGGTTCTACTGGCGAGACCTCTAAGGAGTCTCGAAAAGGACAAAATGGAGAACCTACCGATGCCTATCCTTAGTCTGGCTACTCCCACTGTTGGCAAGAGCCAAACAGCCAGGTGGGTACCTGAGTGGTCTCTCATGTGTCGGGGGCACCCACCTTTGTTTGTTGCAACACCATTCAAGGGCTCGCCACACACACTATAGAGAGTCAACGTGGTTTCAAGCCAGAACAAAATTATCCCCCTTGAACGTATGCTGCAAAATTTCAAGAAAGGTTTCCTCAGATGAATACAAAATGAAAATACAACCCCAGTGATTCTGTACTCTCTGTGAAATTGATCGGCTGCTGCAATGTCCTATTTGGCTGCCAGAGGGAACCCTAAATGAAGTCGTTCACCAAGTTTGGGACAAAGTAACAGATTCCCAGTCAAATGATCAGCCTGATCAATTCCTAGATATCAATTTGTGGATTGGACTATGTCAGAACCCCCTGCCTTGACTCTGGTGTTCGTTTGAGCTGATGTGCATAAAATATTTCTTGTACATTACAAGGTTTGAATTTACAGTGTTAACTTGCACTTTTCTCTACTCTGTTGTTTTGAAATAAGCACACGGATTCAAGGATACTCAAAGATCTGTTGACAGTCACTCAAGTTTACTATCTGAGGGGAAGAGAAGGAAAACTTTAAAATTCAAGTGACTACAGTCAATTTTGTTGTAGTTATAGTAAATGGGTAAAAATATTAGGAAGACTGTGAGTGTAAGAGGTATACTTTTGTTTTTTGTTGTTTTTGGTTTTTTGAGACATGGTCTTGCTTTGAAGTTCAGGCTGGCCTTGAGCTCACTTTGTAGCCCAGGGTGGTCTCAAAGTCACAACGATCCTCCTGCCTCAGCCTCCTGTGTGCTGGGATTACAGAAGTGGGCCACCACATCCGGTTTAAAGAGGTATGCTTTTGATATGAGAGGATTCTGCATGATAAAATCTTGGACTCCAATCCGGTTTCCAGATCTGTTTCTCTTCCGCCACTCCCAAGCACCAAGCACCAAGCACCAAGCACCAAGCACCACGCTCTCCATCCCCACCCAGTTGCCACTCTAGCCAACCAGCGGCAGTTGCAGCAGTCGCAGCTGAAGGGACTCAGCCTGGCAGACAAGGAGAATACGCTCCCGTCCCTCAGTGGGACCCCCATGCTGGTAGCAAGAGGGCAGCGTGAAGGCTCTTCCAGGAGCTGGCAAAGCTGAAGAGGAAGAGACTTGCCCCCAGCCTGAAGGAGGAACTGCTGCTGAGAGAGAACCCCCAGAGTGTCATTGTCTTCCCTATGGAATACCACGACACTTGGCATGTGTGTAAGAAAGCCGAGGCCTCATTTTGGACCGCGGATGAGGTAGATCTTTCCAAAGCCATTCAGCACTGGGAACC
Source organism: Chinchilla lanigera (assembly GCF_000276665.1). Taxonomy (NCBI): domain Eukaryota; kingdom Metazoa; phylum Chordata; class Mammalia; order Rodentia; family Chinchillidae; genus Chinchilla; species Chinchilla lanigera. The sequence goes on along the minus strand of NW_004955460.1, from coordinate 9,879,673 downwards.
CTGAAGCCCGAGGAGAGATACTTTATATCGCACGTTCTGGCTTTCTTTGCTGCCAGCGATGGCAATAGTCAATGAGAATTTGGTGGAACCATTTAGCCAAGAAGTTCAAATTACAGAAGACCACAGGCTAGGGATATAGCTCAGCAGCATAAGCGCCCGTCTGGCAAGCCCAAGGTCCTGAGTTCAATTCCTGGTACTAAAAAAAAAAATTACAGAAGCCTGCTGTGTCTATGGCTTCCAGATTGCTATGGAATACATATACTCTGAAGAATATATGTATTCTACATATTTTATTGAAATATGTATTGAATATGTATTGAAATATGTATTGAAATATGGGCCTCCATATTTCTGTGTATGAGTGTGTGGACTGACTGGGCCCAAATATATTATTGAAATATGTATTGAATATCTACTGTAAACTATGAATGGGCCCAAATATATTATTGAAATATGTATTGAATATGTATTGAAATGTATTGAATAGATAAAATAGAATATGTATTCTACATATTCTACATATTTTACTATATGTATAGAAGAGAAATGTACAGTCTCCTTTTTTTTTTATTTTTTTTTTATTTTTGTACAGTCTCTTTACCGACACGTACACATGGTGTCCTTTGCCATCGTGGAAGGCGTCTTTTTTTCCAGTTCTTTTGTGTGGATCTTCTGGCTCAAGAAATGGGGACTCATGCTGACCTCACCTTTTCCAGTGAACTCATTAGCAGAGACGGGGGCTTGCATTGCAACTTATCTACTTGATGTTCAAGCATTTGGTGCACAAGCCCTTGGAGCAGAGGGTGAAGGAGATCGTTGTCAGATGTCAGGATCTAGCAGGAGTTCCTCATGGAGGCCTTGCCCATGAAGTTCACCGGGATGAACTGCACTTTTAATGAAGCAGTACATCGAGTCTGTGGTGGACAGGTGCGTGCTGGAACTAGGCTTTGGGAAGGTTTTCCGAGTGGAAAATCCATTCCACTTCATGGAGAATATTTCTCTGGAAGGGTAGATGAACTTCTCTGAGAAGAGTGTAGGCGAGCATCAGAGGATGGGAATTATTTCCAGCCCCACAGAAAATTCTTTTACTTTGGGGGCAGCCTTGTAAATGAACTGGAGAAGTGCTCTTACTTTGCTGATTTTTTTCCCCTTTGTCATTAAAAAAAAAAAAAAATCACCTAAAGTAAATCACCCAGCTACACCTTGCACTAGCCACAGTGTTCATTAATGGCTCGTGTAAAACTGTATAGCTACCTCAAATCGATCCTGCTCATGAATGATGCTAGCAGCGTGTCACCCAGGGAAAGGACTTTTAAGCCCAGCCTCTGGGTTCTTTGGAAGATTGGGTCCTGCTTTGCAAGCAGCCAGCAACCACAACAGCACCATAGCACTACGACTGGGGACCCTCCAGTTGACGGCAGGACTTGGCACAGACCCAGGGCAGTTAAGGCTGTCTGCCTCACTGTTTCCAAGCAGGCTAAAGTTTACTAGTGGTAAATAATACCAGCACTTTACATGCAAATAAGAAATGTGCCATCAAGGGGAGAGGCTGACATATTCGGTGTCAACACCAAATGCAGAGATGTGTTATATTTCCCATGAATGGTAGCTAAGGTGATTAAAAGAAGGTAAATTTGTGTTGACTGAGCATGTAATTTGGAAGCTTGTTTGTTTGAGACAGGGTCTCGCTATGCAGTTCAGGATGGCCTTGAGCTCACTTTGTAGCCCAGGCTGGTCTTGAACTTGCAACGATCATCCTGCCTTGGCCTCACAAGTGCTGGGATTACAGGGATGCACCACCATGCCTGGCTGGAAGCTTTTTAATGAATTGAAATACTCCACTTTTGAAGTCAGTTCTGGGCAAACTTACACCAAGTACGGACTGCCCAGAAGAGACAGAATATGGCTTCTCCTGAGATAGGCGCTCCTAAAAGTGATGCTTATTCCAATCGTGTTTGAGTAGGTTATGTTGAGATTTCATCTATTTTCTAGTTTCTTTGCCTTCAAGTAGAGTTTTTTCTTTTTTACTATATGCTTTTCAGATATTACCTACTGTTCAGACTTTGGAGAAAGTCACCCAATATTAATGAGACAAATATCTTAACAAGACATTGCTCACTGTGATGCTAACATTTGCCTAAGTACATGCATGTACCTGGCCAATTCCCAAATGACTAGAAAAGTAGTGCTGTGAAATGCTCACATTTCCTCTGCTCAAATAATAGGTTTTTTTTTTTCAAATATTAGTTTTAGATGGAGATATAAACTAAAAGTTCCCAGAGCTACTTTTACTTAATCTGCCTTTGCCTGGGGGAAGAGCCACGGTGTTCATAGGAAGGGGTGAGTGAGTGACACCAATTGCATGATCCCCAAGTTCACCACTTGTGTTGCCTATTGGTAGTTGGACCCTGGCCAGGTTTCATTTATTGTATCATCAGTTTCTCAACTCATGTAGTACAAGGCCCATTTTTATCTTTTAAGTTATCCTTCCCCAAAGTGAAAAACACAAGTTACATGACCTTACAATCACCCCCACGTAGCACTAAAATGAACAGCTCGCCCTGCTTCTTGCAAAGCTCTGATGTTGGTCTGGCTTCAGGGCTGAGTCCCTAGCTCAGTGCAGGGTTTCCTGCCCGCCAAGAGTGCCTCCTGCTCTGTTTAAAAGGAAAGAGTGTTTAGCATAAAGCGTTTTGAAATCTTTTCAAATGGATTACTACACAAACGTGAAGTGATTAACATAAAACTGTTCTTTTTTTTTTTTTTTTCTAAATAAAACTGTTCTTATGTCAACAGTCTTGTCCTGCTAAAGGGATAAAAAGAAAGATGATGACAAGACTAAAAAGTTTATGAACATCAAGAAAAGTTTGTGAAAGTACTTTATTAAAGAAAATACATATATGGTCACTTGTTCATTTGATAGAGCTTGGGTTATTCCTCCAAAAAACTTCCATGAGGCAAATGGTCAAATCAACATGAGATTACTAGTCAAATAATAGCCTTTAAGGGACTGGGGATTTAGCTCAGTGGCACAGCACCTCCCTGACAAGTGCAAGGTCGTGAGTTCAATTCCTAGTACCAGAAAAAAAAAAATAGCCTTTAAAAATCTATGTGATGGGGGGAGCGCCAGCCTTCTGGCTGGCTAGCTTCCTGCCTGCTGGCTCCCGGAGGGTGGGCCCCTGGCGCATGGGGAGCCTCGGGCGGGGAGCGCCGGTCTTTTGGGGTCTTCCGACCGGCGACTCATTCCCAACCTCGTCGCTCCCCGGACGGAGGACTTCCGGTGCACAGGGAGCCTCGGGCAGGGAGTGCCAGTCTTCCGGCTGGCTAGCTTCCTGCCTGGTGGCTCCTGAGGGTGGACCCCTAGTGCATGGGGAGCCTCGGGCAAGGAGCGCCGGTCTTCAGAGCGGCGACTCACTCCCGGCCTCGTCGTTCCCCGGAAGGAGGGCTTCCGGCGCACAGGGAGCTGGGGGTGGGGAGCGCCAGCCTTTTGGCTGGCTAGCTTCCTGCCTGCTGGCTCCCGGAGGGTGGGCCATGCGGCGGCGAGCGCTATTGTGCGCTGGCCCCTAGGCCGGCCGCTGCTGCTCAATTGAGATCTATCATGACACAGAGAAACAGTGACACAA
>NW_004955460.1:9871007-9874208 GCF_000276665.1 Chinchilla lanigera | reverse complement strand
GCCATTTCCTGGCTTTTGTGCTTGTTGCTTTGCTGTGTTCTGCTGCCATGAGCTGTAGCCCTCTGCCATGTGCCACTCTGCCTTGTAACCTGCCAAGTACGGACTGAAACCTCCACAAACTGTAAGTGAAATAAACTTTTCCTTCCTTAATTTTGAGTGTCAGGTATTTTGTCCCAGCAATGAGAGAAAAGTAACCAAGACAGATATAAAATCAGTAGACATCTATCCCTAGGTTCATCACTCCAGAATCAAGCAGGCTCATTCTGATGACTGCTGGAAGGCCTACCCTGATGAGTCGGCCCCCTTGAAGACCACCCTCAAAAGACAGTGCACTCAAAGCCCTGTTCTCATCACTTGGAAGCTGACTAGTCAATGCATGTCTGCAGACTGATTGGACACTGTACTCCAGAGCCCTAAAACTCATGTACTGCTATTCTGTTTGGTTTCTGGCTCCTTTCCTTTTCTTAACATGTATGTTTGCCCTGGGACTCTGGGCTGTAACCCAAGAGGACTGGAGAGTTCCCCAAAAGATTGCCTTTGTCCTTTTCTAATTTGTGTAACCATTGGACTGCCCACCCTCAAGTGTCTCTGATTTGGGACTAAAAAGACTTTCCTTTGGGTAATGTATCTAAGGGAGGAGACTGGGAGTCTCCAAGTCTGTGTGAGTGGTACTCAAAGTCTCCCCAACCATACTAGGTGGGATCCCCACCAATCTAATGTGTCTTTGTACTTTGATGCCTGTCCCTACAATGAGACCAACAATTACTACACAGGATGAGGTGAGCTGACTTGGGAACAGACTTACCAAACCAACAATAAATATGTTTGCCAAGGTTGGCAAGAACCCCCTTTCACAACAGTTGGTCAAAATGCTTTTGCTATGTGTAATAACATCCACTACTGGTACAGTGGTGGCTGGAAATGTGCCAATATATGTTGCCCTGGACAAGAAAAACGCTGAAATTGGTATGTAGGACAGGTCTGGGTAAGCCCTCCTTACAATGGAAGACATCCCGTCACTCAGCCCTCAGACCCGTCAGACTGCAAGAAGGGCACCTGTAATCCCATTCAGCATCATGTATGTAACCGCAATGACACTGTCTGGGCAACGGTATGCATGTTAATCATCCAATTGGATGGCACAGGTAAAGATCCTGAAATGTTAGTTCACATTCAAAAGGTCTTTATTCCCACTATTTCAGTCCCCACCACCAAGGTTTTCACAAACTTCAAACCTAAGCACACTAAAAATGATGCTAGAGATATCTCCCCACTACCTCCAGACCTGTTACAGTGGCTAATGGGACTCATGCTGTTCTCCAGCCGGTTGATCCCACTCTGGGAGAAGACTGCTGACTGTATGCTGCTCACCATCCTACCATACCAGATTTAGGGTTAACTGCAAATGCTTCTTGGATCTGTGTTACTCAGTCCCCAGCAATCTTGCTTCAAGCTTCCCCAACTCAAATGATGGGAAGCTCACCTTGCTTCCTGGGAAACAAGGGTTTTCCAAATGTGTCAGCTGACTCTCCCTCCATAACCTGACCCAGCTCCTACTTCAGGCAAACAATGGAACCTTCTTTGTATGCTTTAATGGGGTCTACCACATGTTTTCTTCACAACACATGAGCTTCTGTGGCATTGCCTTCCTGGATGGAACAGCCCATGGGTTAGGACAGAGACAATATACCCAATTGCCTAACCAAATAATAGGAGACTCTGAGAGTATTCAAAACTGTATTGAGGTGTAGCCTCTCCCAGCACCCGCATGCCCTGCGCCAAGTGAGTGAGTGCTCCGGGAGCTGCTGGCCCCATAGTTCGAGTCTGTGCTTTGCTCACACTGCCACGGTTCCCAGCTGAAGCTTGCAGACAGTACCAGGTATTTCCCATATACTTCCTAAGGGCAGAGCGGGCACCCCAGGACCCTGCCACTATTACAGACTGAGTCTCTGCCCTCCCTGCACTGTGGCAGAGAGGAGGCCCTCACCCAGAAGCCCCAAGGACTTCTCTGGCTGGGGGAGGGGCGTGTAGCCTCTCCCAGCACCCATGCACCCTGCGCCCAGTGAGCGAATGCTCCAGGAACGGCTGGTCCTGTGGTTCAAGTGCATGCTTTACTTTCACCTGGAACCCCTAGCAGGTCGAAGGCATGGGAAGTCTGTGACTGCTACCCATCCGGCCTGCATCTGGTTCCTGTATGTGTCCTGAACTGACTGGAGACACAGAATCAGGTGGTTCACATACTGTAGACCCTGCAGTTTGTGTCTGGATTTTGCCTGTACCCTGAACTGCCTGGGGACATAGCTCCACTGGACCGGGATTATCACACCAGTGCAACTGGAGTCTGGGCCATGCATGTACCCTGAACTGCAAGGAGATGCTGAATCAGACGGTCGGCCATCAGCTGACACCAGTGTCTGAGAAGGGGGATAACTAGATACAAATCAAAAACTGCCAGAAAACCTGAGACTAAGTAGCACTTCTCAGAGGTCACTCAGGGGCAAACCTGACCAACAGGAAAACTAGGGACACTAGTGGTCTTGGCTGTGCAGCCACTGAAGAGGGAAACTGAGCCTTCTGCATCCAGTAGCAAACATGACAAAATGAAGGACTACAACACAATCCCAGAACTCCATCCCACTCAGAACAAGTCCAGGAGACATCAACATAGGAGAACGTGGTAAACACATGCCTGAAATACCTGAAATGATTGCAATGGAAGTAAAGAAACAACTCCATAAGGCCATAGAAGAGATGTGATCAGAAATAATCTCTCAGGCAAAAACTGAAATGACAATAATGAAGGAACTGCTCAAAAAGTCTGAAGAAGAAACATATAAGAAAATAGAACAAAGGCAAGGGTCAGAAGTGTTCAATGAAAAATATAGAAAGGACTTAAAATGCATGAACCAGATTCAAAGACACTTCCAGAGAAACAAAGCTTCCATTGAAAGCTACCAAAACTGCTTGAATGAAGCTGAAGATAGAATCTCAGACTTTGAAGACAGCATGGAAGGTAGCAACCGTGAAAGAAAGGATCTCGTAAAATCAACAAGGATCCATGAAAAGTCAACTCAACAACTGCAAGATGAGGCACAGAGGAATAATGTACAACTTATAGGAGTCAATGAAACAGCAGGAAGCAACACAACGGACATAAAAAGATTATTTGCAGAAATAATAGCAGAAAATTTCCCAAGTATG
>NW_004955460.1:9828706-9866567 GCF_000276665.1 Chinchilla lanigera | reverse complement strand
AAATGTCAGTTAGTCCTTGACTGATCAATATTGTATGTCTCTATCCATTTTCATGAGAAACCACTTTGAAGATATCAATATGTAATACAACAAGCACTGTTAGTTTTCTACCACTTTGTTTGTAACTGTACTGTCTGTACTGTTCTTTTGCTATTTTGTAAAAGGTTGTCTGTCTGTTAATGTTTTCCTCCTTTTATTTTAAAAATAAAATTGAAAAAATAAAAAAAGGAATTAATCTTTCATCCACGCTGTTCTGCTTCCTACTTAAAAACATACATGGAGTATTTACTCTCATAAGAGTTATTGCCAAGTAGACAGTTTCGCTTCTATTTTCAACCAATACATAGGAATGACATCTTACAAATGTGTCCTTCTATTTTTCCAGGAAGTCTCCATCCAATTTCCAGAGATAACCAAAAGGGCAAAACTCAAGAGAGAACAGACTTAATTACCCTCATGAAAATATTTGCCCTCTCTTGCTAGAATATGGCCTGCACATCAATTTGGCTGAGAGGCTATGCAACAAGTATAGACTCAGCTATGAGTAAGATATAAACTTTTTTTGCTCTTAACATTCTCATTTAGAGTAAAGACATACAAAGTAGAATATAACTTATGCATATGGTAAGTATATTGAGTAAGCAAAAGTAAATTTTAAAAGAATGCCCTCAAGAATACTATGTATTCTGGCAGATATAATGGTAGGTATGTGTCATTATACATTTTTCATTTTCCAAACCCAAATACACACCACCAAGAGTGAATCTAATGTGAACTGTACACTCTGGGTGCTAGTGATATACCAATGCAGGTTCATCAGCTTTAACAAATATACTGTGAAGACAGAGGTACACTAGTCCCCCGCCCCCATTCTCAGGGAATAGGATCTAAAAGGATACCTACTACTGCAGGTAGTACCAAATTCTAAATACATTGCATTTCTCCTACACATATATACCTATAATAAAGTTTAAATTATACATTAGATACAGTAAGAAATGAACAATATACCACAATGAAAGTTTTCAAAAACTCACTAGCTGTTTATTTCTAGAATTGCCCATTTGACATTTTCAGTCCAAAGCTAATCATAGGTAACTGAAATGTCAAATCACACAAAAGTGAAACCACAGATAAGAGAGGATGACTGCTGTATGTGGCAAATCTGTGCATTCTGTTAAATTTTTCTAGGAATCTAAAAATACTCTAAAAATAAAGTTTGTTTAAAGGCAGAGGAAAAGGACCAGTCTCTGTGATCTCTGCCTGTCATCAGCCACAACTGCTCAGGCTCCATCCTCAGTTCTCTTTCTACTTAACAAATGCATAAGCTCCCAATGTTTCAACCACCATCTTTAAGTTAATCACCTCGAACGTTGATTTCTAGCCCTAAGCTCCAAACCTACATTCTCGCTGGCCTCTCAAAAATCAACATTTTCAAAACAGAGCTCATTGGCCAATGTGACTGAACAAGATACTAAACTAAGGATACAAATCAGAAAGAATATAAATTCATCACTTGCTAAAGAAATGGCTACATAAGTGGAAAATCCAAGAGAACCAATGAAAGGCTGTTTTTATACATGAGATAATATGACTAAAGTTACTTAACACTTAAAAAAAGAGATAACTTCCTAAGCTAGTAAGATAGAAACTATACACTAATCAATCACATTCATAACTTCAAATAATAACTAGTTAGACAGTGAAGTGAGAAAGAATACTTATGATAGCAACAAAACACCAATATATGTAAATAAATATATAAAAGTCACAGAAGTGGAAAAAAACATTAATACATTAAAGTGCACTTAAAAAAATAAAAAAGCTCACTGCATTCTTGGAAAAAATATTCATCATAAAGATTTCATAATATCAAGCTAATTTAAAATTTTAACACAATTTGAATTAAAGCAGAAATATTTATTTTCTGGTTTTTTTTTTGGTTTTTCTCCAGTACCAGGAACCGAACTCACGACCTTGCACTTGCCAGGCAGGCGCTTTTGCCGCTGAGCTAAATCCCCAGCCCCTATTTTCTGTTGTTGAAGAGCCGATTCTAAAGCTCATAAAGAAAAAAAAGCAAACAAGAACAACCAGGGAAACTCTGAAAATAAAGGAAAATGAAGGGGAGGAGACTAACCCTAACTGATATGAAAATTCCATGACTTCAGTAAGGAAAACCGTGAACAATTAGAATACAAAGAAGCCAAGGAAACAGAAAGTAAAGGACAGAAACACTCAAATGAGATGGAAACTGAGTATGTAACAAAGGCAACAGGGTAAAGGTGAACTTTTGAATTAATAGTGTTGGGACAGTGTAGCCTTTTAAAGAAAATAAACCTGTATTCATACCTTACTACATACACCAGGATACAATTAAAAATTTAAATATAGAAAATGAAACCACAAAAGTACAGAAAGAAAATAGGGAACATAGGCAAACTTTTTTTAAATCTTGGAATTAGAAAAGGCTTTCTGAGTCATAATTTATTTTTAAGATTTTTTTCTCTTTATTTTTGTCATTCTGAGACAGGGTTTCACTATGCATGCAGTTCAGGCTGGTCTTGCTCAGGCTGGCCTCAAACTTGCAGTGATCCTCCTACCTCAGCCTCCCAATCTGAGTCAGAATTTGGACATCAGAGAAGAAATAAATATTTCTGGCTGCACAATAAAGCAAGATCTTTTGCATGGCACAAACATACATACACATATACCCTAAGCAAAGCAGGAGTCATAAATTCAAAAGAGAGATGGCAAACCAGGAGATAACATTTGGAATCCATGGGAGCAAATCCCCTAATTTATAAAGAACTTCTCAAAACTGAAAGAACCCAGTAATTAAGTGGGCATGTTATGAGAAAAAAGCAAATAAAAACTAAATTGAGATATTATTTTAGACCCATCAGAACTCTCAGAAATCCAGAAGGTTGACAGAATATTGTTGATGAAATTGTGGAAAATTCAGTCATCCTCAGACATTGTTGGTAGGAGTAAAAAACACTCCGTGGGGGCAAAGGGAAGTCAATAATTTTTACTTTTTTATTGTTATTTTTTTTTGGTGAGACAGGCTCTTGCTGCTCATTCCACACTGGCCTTGTACCCACTACAGAAAGTCCCCAACTTACAAATTCGAGTTGTGAATTTACACAGGGGTACTGTATAAGATTCCCTTTGTTGGCTTACAAATTTGACTTACAAGCAATTCTCCCAGGAGAATCCCAAATTCAGTCCCACTTTGGCATTTAGCAAGACCTTGTCTCAAAAATAAAAAAATAAATGGGGCTTGGAATGTAGCTCAATGGTGGAGCTCCCCTGGCTTTGACCCCCAGTACTTAAAAAAAAAATGTCACCCAATAAGATGCTGGCTAAATTACATCAATCTGTCTGTGCAGTGGAATCACATCAGCTATTTTAAAACTGAGATCAATTAGCTGGGCACAGTGGTGTATTCTTGTACTTCCAGCTACTCAAGAGGCTGAGGCACGAGAATCATAAATTTGAGGCCAGCCTGGGCAACTCAGTGAGACGCTGTTTCAAAAAATAAAAAGGGCTGGGGATGCATCTCAGTGGTAAAGCACCCTTGCATTTGTTGCCTAGCACTTAAAAAAGTCTTTTCCTGCACCTTATGTACTGTTGGAAGCAGCTGAAGCTGGAAATTGGTCATATTTGTGAGGGAAGGACCGAGCCAGGGTGCCTAAAACAGTCAAGCTGCCTCAGTCTTGAGAAAAAGCATCCTACCCTAACAATTTCAGTCACTAGTTGCTAGCCAACCTTGTGTCTCCTGATACTAACTTTGCAAACATATTAAAAAATGCCCCTACTGTTGCTGTTCAGTCCTCTTGCCCATCAGCTAAGAGGCCACCCCACCTGACCCCAGCTTTTGTCTCTTGTCTTTATTTTCTAAATGCTCTCACCGTTTTCTCCTGAGGACCACCAGACACCACTGAGTCCCTACAATGTACATCTAACCACTCCTCAAAATGACTGTAAACTGCATGATTTACAAACATGTACTAAAAAAAAAGCAAAACAAAAGAAAAAATACATCACGAGAGACTTCGCTCTGTGTAGCAATATGGGATGGTCTCCAGAGATTAGAAAAAACAACAAAATGTAAGAGAAGGCAGTGATAAGAGTTATTTTTATGATAATTGCATAAACAGCGTAAAAATAAACAAGAAACACTTAAAATTACCTCTAAGAGGTAAAACAGGATCAAACAAGCTCTTTCATTCTTGTTTGTGCACACCAACTCAAGAGGGAAGGAAGGGAATGGTGCACAGGCACCTGAACAGCTAAGCAACACTGCCCATGGCCAGGCACCTGTACATTTCCTACAACCAAAAGATGGTAAAACAGAAGGTAAACTTAAGAAGTCCAGGTGGTAAAAACTTGAGGTTGGAGCCAAATTCATTAACAGAAATTATCTCAGTCAGGTGACAACGCCATCCTGCCCACTCTGCCACACTCCTCCCAGTGACACTCACCACACAGGACCCACTCCTCTTACCCTTGCAGCAGCTGTGGCCTCTTCAGGGCCCCAAAGGTAACAGATCCCTGAGCAGATGCTCATTATCATGGAGGGCTCCTCCTGCTCCAGGTCCTGCAGATGTATCTGAAACACAGGACACTGGGATAGGATTTTATTGGGGAGTTTTCCATTCACAGGAATTGATTTCTCAATCACACTGAGAGTTTTCATTCTATACCAAAATGTTTGGGAAAGAAGAAAATTAAACCACCACAAATTTCCCCTAATTTAATCATGGTGGCAGGTCTTGGTTCACACTACCCAGCCTCGGCCATTGAATAACTGTGTGACCTACAATGAGTGCTTCAACTTCTCTGAGCCTCAGTCATCTGGGGAAAGAAGGATAATAACAGAAGCCAGCTTTCAGGGCCAAAGGAGAACCACACATGAAGCAATGCCCAGTACATGCATGGTGCCGTCCAGCCACCAGGGGACAGATGTGCACCTGAATGCCTGGCTACACTCATCCTACTCCTGCCTCCCTGCCCAGACAGCGCCTCCAGGAATGGTGGCCAGCCTCAGTCCTGCCAGTGGTACTTCCTGATTATCTCACTTTAAATATCCCTTCCTGTACCCAAACACACAAGCATATGTAAGAAAAATGGTGCAAGAACAGGACAGTACCACTCCAAGGTCTGTTCTGAATCTCAGCACTTCTGTGCATTTATATACGAGGAAGAAGTCATAGGCTAGAAAACACAAGATTCCAATGCTTTTATCCTTCATGCTCCACACTGCACAGAGAAGGAACAGAAGGCCCTGAGAGGGGCACGTGCCTCAGAGCACAGTAGCAGGGAGATCGGGACTGGACACTGAATCTCTTTCCTCAAGCCTCTTCTTCGTACTTCATGAAGACCCTCAGGATTTTCCTCCTCCCTTGTCTGCTCCTTCTCTGCTGCTGTGCACCTGCTGGCACAGCCACAGAGCTCTCTCTTCAGCGCTGTGCTATTCTCCTTAGAATATCTCTTCACCATGGCCCTTCCCAGCTTAAGTAAATCCTACCTACATCCCAATTCACCCCACACTCCTCCTGGGATATGCTTCTATATGCCTCCTCTCAAAACTGCTCCTCTGCTTTGCCCACCTCACAGCTGAGCAGGTCAGGATCCTTGGGTAACCCTCTCATCCTCTTCCCTCCCCATCAAAAAAGCTGAGACTCTACCTTCAGAATATCTGCAAACCCACACCTTATGGAAAACCAACACAAAATAAATCAAAGATCTCACGAAAGTGCTAACACTAGAAAACCTTTGGAAGAAAACACAAGTGTAAATTTTCATCACCATGCATTAGACAACAGACTCACATATGAAACCCAAAGCACAAAAAATAAAACATAATTAGATAAAATGGACTTCATTAAACTTTTTAAAGTTGTGCCTAAAAAGAACAGCATTAGAAAAGTGAAAAACCACCCAAACAATGGCAGACAATGTGTACAAATATTAAATACAGGATCTAAAATACCCTGAACCTAGAATATATAAAAATCAGTGACCATTCAATGATACGGACAACCTGATTTTCAAATGAGCACAGAATATGAAAGGGAATAATCCCAAAGAATGTATGCAAATGACCAGTATAGATATGAAAAGATTGTGACACCACTAGCCACAAAGGAAATGAAACTCAGACATACTATGAAGTACCACCTCACATCCAGCCAGCTACGATAGCAATAATAAAAACCAGAGAAAAAGAAGTGTTAGGGTGTGGAGCCACTGGAACTCTTATCTACTACTCTGAGAATGAACTACAGGATGAACTTTGGGAACATTACAGTAAGTGAGCAGCCAGTCACAAAGGACCACACATGGTGTGACGCCATTTATATGCCATGTCCAAAGCAGGCAAGACCAAAGAGATAAAATAGACGACAGCTAGGTGACCAGTATGGAGATTCAGAGATTAATGTGAGCACAGCTTGATAGTACAAGATTTTCTTGGGGTTATGAAAAGTGTTTTAACACTGAGAACAATCAGGGCTGCACAACTCTTGTGAATGTACACAATCACAGAATTTCACACTTCCGGGGCAAACTCTCCATGACATCAGTGATAGCTTAATAAAGCACAAACAACAAAATGTGGCAAACTCTCCACCACTCTGCACCTCAACAGGCACTACCTCGTAGGGCCCTGTACACTCTGAGCTCTATAGCAGCCTCTGCTCTGCTCTCCCTGCATCTACACTCAGCCCTTCAGTACACAGAGACCAGCCCAGGAGGATGGAGGCTCTCTCTGAGACTCAGAAGTGACTTATGCTCAGAACCCGCCAATGGCTCCCCAGTGTCCAAAGCCAGACCTCATTATCAAGCTCCACCCACCTCTCCTTCTTAGCTGAGCCCATACCCCCTGTGCTCACTGAAGACCCTCAAGTGTCCAGGGCAAGTGCAGCCTTGCACTGGGACATCTCCACTTCCTGCTCCCACATCCTGTCCCCAAATTTGGCCTGACTGGATCCCATCCAGCACTCTCCTGTCTCCTTTCAGGACACTGCCCTGGCCTCTATCTACCTCTTTTCCTGTTTATCCAAGACTTTCCACTCTCTGGTGGACCTCATTCACTCTTTGACTTGAGGCCTGCCTGCTTGCCCCTTTAGCTCAGCGTCAGCCACTGGAATGTACTGCAAGGATGGAGGTGTTCAGTATCTGTAGGTCCCCTACTCTCCAGGAGCCATGCAAAGATTTTGAGTACCTAAAGGTGCTCAGGTTGATGTATGACCTGAACCTGTAACCTTACTCCAACTAATTTACACGTACAAAACCACACAAGGCTAGTGCCTTCCACATGCCTGTGCCTGTGGACAGGTCCACACCTGGATTGCTCTGAGCAGCCCCAAAACAGAAATTGGGTCCATAAAAGGATCATGCATTTTTCAAAAAGTATTTTAAAAATGCAGAACAGGAGGTTATCCTCAAAAGGAGTTTCTCTATGAATTCCTCAAAATTTCATCATACCAGGACCAGACATCTATGTCATCGTTAATCTCCAACTATTCCATGATGAAGAAAGCAGGCAGAGCATCCCACAAATAAGAAATCTGAGGTTCAGGTATTGGGGAAGGGGTTCCAGGGTCACAAAAGCTAAAGTTTAACCATAGTTCTTCCAAGAAAGCAGCTATGGGAGAAAGATATGTATGCAAATGCAATGGGTTCACCCCTAATAAATAGCTCTAAGAAATCAATGAGAAAAGGACAAAAAGTCCAAAAGAAGAAAAGTGGAACCTCAGCAAGTGAGTTACAGGAAGGCAATATAAATCATCTCACATACCTGACAAGATGCCCCCAAAACCGAGAACAAGAGAAAGTAGACAAAATTATACTCAGACGTGATGGCACCAATGGGGGAAATGGAATCCAGAAATAAGACAGTGGGTCATAATGAGGGCAAATGGGTCCTGGAACACATTTCAGCTGAGGATGCAAATAGGCACAGTTCAGCTAGAGGGCACACTGGCCTGAACCTGCAAAATTCTGACCAGTTTCACACTCAGATATACAATATGTGTTCTGGTTGACCTCACTCTGGTTGACCTGCAGTTTTACGTGAGGTGTGCAAAAGGATGGACATCCAGATGCTCCTGACCTTGCAACAGGGTTACAAACTGATAAATGTATCTTAAAGTACAAATGTTCTTAATGAAAAATGCACCGATTACACCTGACCTACATCCTAGCTCAGTGAGACAGCCCCCTGCAGAGCTTCAGCTGCTTCCCCTTGCAACCAGGGAAAGATCACACTCACTGCCATGGCTCAGCTTCATGACAGGATCATCTTGCATATCTTGAGCCAGGGAAAGGATTGAAATTCCAAATCCCAACTACACTGTCTACAGAAAGGCATTCCTCTCACAGCATAATAAAGGTGAAAAATTATAAGATAAATCACCATAAGTTGGGGGCTGACATATTTGAGTTTTAATGGCAAAAGACTAGAATTTCTTCCACAGGGGCAGGTTAAATAAATTGTGGAACATCTACAAGCAACCAGAGAAAATAATAATGTCTTCTATAAGCTAAACCCCCAAATTAAAAAAATAAGGTGGGTAGGAAAGCCCTGGGCTCAGGAGCAATCCTCAACACCAGAATCTTTGAGGAGCTTCCAAAGCTAACAAGGGCAAACCCCACCTTAAAGAGTCTGACTGAATTGCTTCCTGGAAAGCCCACAAACTAGTGTCATTACAACTCCCTGTGTTCCTCCATCACAGTCACTTGGACAAAACTCTCAGTCTTCAGGAAATGGAAGCAAAAATAACAAACACTGAAAGAATCTGGGAAGAAAGACTCATTATTGGGCAGGAGGAAAGTAAAAATAGAAAGGCAGATGAACTGGGGTTATTTCTTGAGCTTTGTGAAAACATTAACAATTAAAACACATAACTGAAATGAAAGAAATTCAACAGTAGGGCCACAACAAACTTTCAATAAATGGTTGTTAAGTGAGCTGTGGGAGAGGAAGCCACAGTACCTCTGCAAGACTCACTCAGTCTCCACTGGCAGATGAGCATTTTTCTTCCTCAGTTTAAAAAAAAAACAGAAAACAAGGCAAATAGTAGTATAGAAAAAATGAGGAGGGCTTCCAGGAAGATAGTGGAGTAGTAAAAAGCAGAAAAAGAGCCTGACATTTGCTATCCAGATACTTGAATATAGCAATGCAAGGAAGAGAAGAAGGAGGGAAGTGGATCCCCTGGACCTAGGAAGGATTTGAAGTGAGAACTAAAGTCCACACAGAGAGCAAAAACAAAAAGTTCAATGAAGAAGGAGGGAGCAGGTGATGCCTTCTCCTTGAGTTAAGACTCACTGCATGGGAGAAGAGTGGACCTGTGGACACACGGTGACTGCTGTCAACCCCAGAAGCCTCCAGGGAAAGACACAGCAGTTGAAGGCAGCAATGGAAAGGAAGGACTGCAGTGGCCATTGGTGAGTGCTGTGGGATCAGATGTCCCATGAGAGAAACCAGTTGTCTAGGAGCTATCTTGGAGAAGGGCCAATTGAACTCAGAACTCGAAACAGCTGCTGGCTCCATCTAGCAGCTCCAAGCTGAGTTCACGCCCACAGAAGGTGTACTGACTGCTGCAGTCTGAACGGGTCCAGTTCCAGCCTCACACCCAGAAACCAGCCTGAACTTCAGAGGAAAGGAAGGTGCAGAATCGCTGAGATTATCCACTACCCTGCCATAAAGCTACTGCTGCCTTGCTGGAATAAATCAAGTGGATCTGGACTCTCTCCATACACTGTCTACCAGAGACAGTGGAGACAAACCTGCAATTGGACTCTCCCCCATTTCTTGTTTTTTCTTCATTGTTTGATCTTAGTTTTACATGAATATGAACATACTTTCTAGGTTTTTTATGGATGTTGTTCTGTTTTTCCTTTTATTTCTTCCTTCTCTCTTTCCTTCCTGTATTCTGAACCAGTTTCCCAAAGTTTGTGTGATCCTTTGTCTTCCAGCCTTCCTTCTCCCTCTTCTTCTATTTCTCTATATTTCCACTTAACCCCTTTAAATTTTCTTCCCTTAGGGTAAAATTGGCATATTGAGGGCTTATTACTGCACACAGTTTTCAAGTTTGTCTTCGATTTTGTTATATAACCACTCATCTAGCTCAATGGGTAAAGGTGGTAAATTAATGGTTACCACAGTTTGTCATTTTCTAGATTGTGTTTGATGCTATTGTTCTTGATGATTGTACCACTTCAGCCAAAGTGACATAATGTTTCTAACCAGCTGTTCTTCCTGGTATACCAAGAGGGAGAAGGCATAACGGACTGAGAAAGTACTGTGGGTCAGTGCCAAAGAACCAGAGGCTAGGCCAAGCAGGCAGGAACTTCTCATACCCAACAAATTGAAGAAGTAGGATCTTGCTACCTCTTTAACAAACTCAAAACCCCAAAACCTGCTATACCTGAAAGATATCTCTGAGAAGTAGGCATTTCTTAAGGGTTCTAAATATTAACAATAAAGGAACTCACCATACACTATTTACAAGTGTCAACCCAGGAATTAACTTTTAAAAAAATCAGAAAATGAGAAGAGAGTAAAACTGGATGCAACCCCAGACATCCAATTCACAAAAGGCAAACCCAGGGGGCAATAACATGGGACAATCTGAAAGCCACCCCCCTGGCTGCTCTGAAATGTTAACAACAAAGCAAATGAATGAGGCTGTAGCAAGACTCAAATCAGACACAATTTCTCAGATAACTACAGAGATGCTGGCCAATGAAAAACAAGCTTAATTACTCTAGGGCAGACAGAGATTAAAAAAAATGGAGGAGCTTTGGAAAATGACGGAAATGATCAATACCCAAAATAGGAAAAAAAAATGCAATCAATAAAACAGATTCAAGCAGATGTCCAGGAGACTAAAAATTCTGTTGAAAGTATACACATCAGAGTGAACCATTGTGAGGACATAATTTCACATATAGAAGACAGGCTTGCAGTTAGCAAGCATGAGCAGAAAGATTTCTTTAAAATAGCAAGGGACCATGAAAAAGCAATCTAGCAGCTGCTAGATAATAAAAAGAAGAATAAAATAAGATAGATTTGAGTCAATGAAAAAGCAGGAGATAGCATAAATGATATAAAAAACCTATTCACAAATATTATGGCAGAAAATTTCTCTGGGAGGAAAAAAGAATTTGACATTCAGTTAATTGAGGCATATAGAACTCAAATTAGCCATGATCAAAAAAAGGTATAGCAAGGCATATAATAGTCAAGATTCCAGAAATTGAACACAAGTATATAATATTAAAAACTGTTATAGAAAAGAAACAAATCACCTATAAGGAAAGCTCATCAGAATCACTGCTGACTTTTCAACATAAACCCTCAAGTCAAAGGCAGGAAAAAAGTATTTGACATTCAGTTAACTGAGGCATATAGAACGCAAATTAGCCATGATCAAAAAAAAAACTATAGCAAGGCATATAATAGTCAAGATTCCAGTAATTGAACACAAGTATATAATATTAAAAGCTATTATAGAAAAGAAACAAATCACCTATAAGGAAAGCTCATCAGAATCACTGCTGACTTCTCAACATAAACCCTCAAGTCAAAGCTAGGAGGGAAGTATTTCAAGCCTGAAAAGAAAACAACCTCCTTCTCAGATTGCTTTACCCCACAAAAATATCTTTCAAAAGTGATGGAGAAATAAGATACTTCCATGATACTTCCATGAAGAACACCTGAGGAAACTCATGAACACCACACCACCACTCCAAAATGTTCTAAAGGACATTCTGGAAAGGGATAACAAACACTACAACTCCATAAACTCCAACAGAATGAATCCACCAGGCAAGGCAAACAAACAGAGGGGAATAAAGGAAAGCCAACAACCGGAAAATAATATGAAAATAAGTGAAACGTATCAGTTATAACCATCAGTGTAAATGGTTTCAATTTACCAATCAAAAGAAAGAGACTGTTACATGGATGAGAAAGCAAGATCCAACCATGTGCTGCATACAAGAAACACATTGAATTCAAAAAGAAATTCATAGACTGAAAGTCAAAAGATTGAAAACAATACTCCATGTGACAAAAACCCAGAAAATCCAGGGGTAGCTATTGTAGACAAAGTGGATTAAAGCCAAGATTGATGAAGAGAGACAAAAAAGGTCATTACATCCTTGTTAATGGGAAGAATCCAAGAGGAAGAGATAACAATCACAAATATATATGCAACAAATACCAGTGCACCCAACTATGTAAAACAAATATAAACAGACATGAAAAATCAAATAAGCACTAGTACAGTTGTATTGGGGGACCTCAACACCCCACTGCCACAAATAGATAAACCAGACAAAAATTCAACAAATAAATGTCAGAACTGAACCAAACTTTTGAACAAATGGACTTAGTAAATGTCTACAGTGTAGTCTACCCCACACATTCAAAACACACATTTTCGTCTGATACATATGGGATATTCACCAAAGTAGACCACATACTAGCTCTAGAATAAGCTTAAGTAAATGTAAAGGACTTGAAATTGTCCCATGCATGTGATCAGACTGTAGTGTGATGAAATTGGAAACCAATGGCAAAAGAAAGAAACCACAAGAACTTCATAAGAACATGGAAATTAAATAACACCCTCCTGAACAACCAATGGGTCACAAATGAAATTAAACAAGAAATTAGACAGTTTCTACAATTAAACAATAATGCAATACAATATACTTGGACTTATGAGACACAATGAGAGCAATCCTAAGGGGGAAATTTATAGCAGTGAAATACCCATATCAGAAAAACAGAGCAAGCCCAAATAAACAACTTAATGTGGAACCTCAAGTTTCTAGAAAAAAAAACAGCAAGTGAAGCCCAAAGCTCATATGAGGAAGGAAATTATAAAGCTCAAAATATAAATTTATGCAGTGGAGACTAACCAAACAATACCAAGAATCAATGAACTGAGAAGTTGGTTCTTCAAAAGATTAAATAAAATTGACAAACCTTGGCCTAAAAAAGAAAAGAAAAAGAAAGCAAGACTCAAATCCATGCAATTAGGAATGAAAAGGGTGGAATCACAACAGACCCTGCAGAAATCCAAATGATCATCGCTACTGACTTTAAGAAGTTGAATTCTGGAGAGCGGGACATCTGGCTTCTGAACTGGAGCCTTCCTTGTGGTAATGAGGAAAGAGCAGTGACCACCTGGCACAGAAGCTTCAGCAGGTTTAAAAATGGGTGATGTTGAGAAAGGCAAGAAGATTTTTATACAGAAGTGTGCCCAGTGCCACACTGTTGAAAAGGGAGGCAAGCACAAGACTAGGCCAAATCTCCATGGTCTCTTTCGGTGGAAGAGATGTCAGGCTGTTGGATTTTTCTACACAGATGCCAACAAGAACAAAGGTATCCCCTGGGGAGAGGATACATTGATGGAGTATTTGGAGAATCCCAAGAAGTACATCCCTGGAATAAAAATGATCTTCGCTGGCATCAAAAAGAAGGGAGAAAGGGCAGACTTAATCACTTACCTCAAAAAGGCTACTAATGAGTAATAGTTACTGCCTTATTTACTACAGAACAGAAATGTCACATGGCATTTTTATGTGTAACATAACTTCATAGATCTCATACACCAGAATTCAGATCACAAGTGGCATCAGAGAATATTTTTGTAGGACAGTCCCGATTTAAGTAAAATTGGCTTGTAGTGAAATGGATATCTTTTTTTCCCCAAGTTTTGATAGTAATTTCAGGTTAGTAAATACTATCACTGTTTTCCCTTTCCAAATATATGCTTGGACTTGATTAGTAATGTTCAACTTTTCACAAAGATTGAGAATGTCATCTCAAAACTTACTGAAGGTTGGTTTTATATTTAGATTTATATAACTGGTTCTGTGACTATGGTTAAATACAGGGAAATCCCACATTGTCTCAAAACCAAGCAAGACTCCCCTGTTTGAGTTTGTGTTTATGAGCCTATTTAAGGGAATGGTTGAAGACAAGAAAGCCATGTCTATATTTTTGGTCTTGACTATGCCAATTTAATTAGAATTCCCGGTATCTAAAAAAGCGCTGCCTTTTGCTTACGGAAAGGCATTTTAGTGTGGTGTATGTATAACACCAAATAAAGACTATTTAACTTTTCTCACAAAAAAACCCAGGAAGGTGTACTCTAATAAAATAGGAAATGCAAAGGAAATGGACAGATTCTTAGTGATATATGAATTACCAAAGCTGAATCAAGAAAATATAAAAATTCTAAATAAACAGGTATCAATCTAGGAAACTGAGGAGATAACGACAAACCTACCAATAAAGAAAAGCCCAGACCTTGATAGATTCACTGCTGAATTCTACAAGAAATTTAGAGAAGACCTAACACTACTTCTTCTCAAACTCTTTAATGAAATTGAAAGGGAAGCAACATACCCAAATTCATTCCATTCCTGGAAGCAAGCATTACCCTGACACCAAAACAAGAGAAGGACCTAACTAAGAAAGAGAACTACAGCCCAATCTCCCTAATGAAGACAGATGCAAAAATCTGGCCAACAGAATGAAGCAAATCATCAAGATTATGTACCATGACTAAGTAGGATTCATCCCATAAATTCAAGGACGATTCAACATACACAAATCAATAAATGTAATACACCATATTAACACAGTCATGGATAAAAACCATAGGTTCATCTCAATAGATGCTAAAAAGCTTTTGACAAAATTTAACACACATTCATGACAAAAACCCTACAGAAAATTGGAATAGATGGTCTTTATCTCAATCCAATAAAAGCCATCTATGACAACCCAACAGCCAACATCATACTAAATGAAAAAAAAATTGAAAGCTTTTACTCTATGATCAGGAACAAGAATATCCATTGTCACCACTCTTATTCAATGTAGTTCTAGAAACTTTATCCAGAGCACCTACCCAAGACAAAGAAATAAAATGAATAATCATAGGAAAGGAAGAAATTAAATTGTCATCATTACAGATGGCAAGATACTCTACATAGAAGACCCCCAAAACTCCACCAAAACACTTCTAGCTTTTCTAAGGAAAATCAGTAGTGTATCTTGATACAAAGTCAATACTCAAAAATCAACAGCCCTCTGTACATGAATAACAAACTCACTGCGAGAGAAATTAGGGAAACAACACCTTTCACAATACATCCAAAACAATTAAATACCTACGAATCAATCTAACAAAGGAAGTAAAAGACCTTTACACTGAAAACTACTATACTCTGAAAAAGGATATTGAAGAGGACATCAGAAAATGGAAAGATATCCCTTGCTTTTGGGTAGGAAGGATCGATATAGTGAAAATGGCCACACTTCCAAAACTGTTATACAGATTCCATGCAATCCTGATGAAAATTCCAATGGCATATCTCACAGAATTAGAGAAAGCAACCCTAAAATTCATTTGGAACCAGAAGAGACCTAGAATACCAAGGGCAATTCTGGCCAAGAAATCCAAGGCAGAGGGCATCACAATTCCTGACTTGAGATTATACTATGAAGATACTGTGATAAAAACAGCCTGTTATTGGCAAAAAAACAGACCCAAGAATCAATGGAACAGATTAAAAGATGCAGAAGTAACACCAGACATACTTAGCGCCCTTACCTTTGACAAAGGTGCCAAATACCTTCATTGGAAGAAAGACATCCTCTTTAATAAATGATGTTGTAAGAACTGCCTTTGCACATGCCAATGATTAAAACTGGACCCATATCTTTCACCATGAACTAAACTACATTTCAAATGGATCAAAGATCTAAATATTAAAACAGAAACAGTAAATCTGCTGGAAGATAGGGTAAGAACTCTTGAAGACAGTGGTGTAGGCAAAGATTTAGAAACAAACCCCAACTGCACAGGAACTACGGCAAAATATTAACTGGGATTTCATCTTATTAAAAAGCTTTTGCACAGCAAGAGAAACCACCAACAGAGTGAAGAGACAACCCAAACACTGGGAAAAAAAATTTGTCAGCTGTTTCTCAGACAAAAGATTACTACTAAGAACATATAAAGAAATAAAAAAAATTCAGAACCCCCCGACCAAATTTAAAGACTCAGTCCAAAAATGGCTATCTGAGATGCATACACATATCTCAGATGAAGAAGTACAAACAGAAAATAAATATATGAAAAAATGTTCAACATCACTAGGCATTCGAGAGATGCAAAATTTCTTGTGTTTTTTGAGACAGGGTCTTGATATGCAGTTCAGGCAGGTCTTGAAATGACATTGTAGCCCAGGCTGACCTTGAACTCACAACAAGCCTCCTGCCTCAGCCTTGAGGGATGCAAATTAAAATAATGTTGAGATTTCATCTCACTCCAGAAAGAATGGCTACTATCAAGGAATCAAGCCAGGTGTGGTGGCTCACACCTGTAATCCCAGAACTTGGGAGGCTGAGGCAGGAGGATCCCTGTGAGTCTGAGGCTAGCCTGGGCTACAAAGTGAGTTCAAGGCCAGACTGAATTGCGTAGCAAAACCCTGTCTCAAAACAAAAAAAAAAAAAAGGAAAAAAAATCAACCAATAACAAATGCTGGCAGAGCTGTAGGGAAAAAAAAGAACCTTTCTCCACTGTTAATGGGAGTCCAACCACTGTGGAAATCAGTCTGAAGATTCCTCGAAAAACTAGGTTTAGAAGTTCCATTTGATGCAGCTATTCCCCTTCTTGGTATCTATCCAAAAGAAAAGCATCATAGCACAGCAATACATGCACACCATGTTTATAGCAACACAGTTTGTAATAGCCAAATCTTGGAAACACCCCAAATATGCATCAACTGGTGAATGGATAAAGAAGATGTGGTGTTTTAGATAATGCAGTACTACTCTGCCATATAGAAGGTTAAGCTTGAGACATTTCTAGGAAAATGGATGCACCTTGAGACCATACTGTTAAGTGAAATTAATTGGACACATGGATAAATACTGCACTGTTTCTGTGGTATGAGAAACCAAAAGTATAAAGGACTAAAATGTATAATAGGTACTATGAAATAGGAAGAAAATGTTCAAATGGCCATGGGAATAAGGGAGAGGAAAAGGGGATAGCAAAGAAGGGAAAAGTTTAAAAGATGAGAACAGAAGGGAAGAATGGAAACAGAGCTTTCATTAATGGGGAGAGGAGGAGGGGTTGAAGGGAGAGTAGGGGAATGAGAAAAAATCAAGTTATATCCTGTACAGGTACAAATTCTCTATGATGAACGTGATCATTATGTATATCTGAAAGGTACCAATGAAATCTAATGAAAAAGAAAAAAATTGTTAAGCTAAAAAAGAGAAAAGGAAGGAGGATCACTTTGATAATAATCACACTCATTTGGAGGACACACCAGCAGAACGGGGTGTGACTCAAGAAACTTCCCCTGAGGGGCACAGAGATGTACATCTTCAGATCTTCACTATAGTTCTGCTTTTAACACAGAAATGCAACAGAGCCCAAACAGCCACCAGCAAGGGCCTGGGTAAAAGTTGGGAGTCAGTCACATCATAGAATAGTTTGCATCCATTAAAAGGAATAAAGTGATTTCCTATGCACAATGACTGTTCAGTTGGAAGGTTTTCTGTAGATCATTATCATGTTTCCTAATAAACCATAATACAGTACCTGTGTCTACTCCAGAGTTCCTCAACCCTGAGCTGTGCAGATTTGAGTGTGGATCATCCTTCCAGTGAGGGATTGTCCTGTGAATTTTAGGGTACAGAGGAGCATCTTTGTTCTAACAAGAAGATGCCAGTAGCAAACTCCTCCCTGATTTGGACAACAAAAAATGTCCTTCTTCTCATATGTAGTAAGGGCTCAATTTCCCATGGCTGAAAACTGATGAGCCTGGAAGCATCTGCCCGGGAATACACAGAAAATCCTCAGCCTGGGATTTTCTTTCTCACTATGTTTCTATGGTACTTTGAATTTTACCACAGCATTTACTACCCTTAAAGTAAGCACAATATGATACTTATATACATTGCTGACTGTGAAATATAGTACACTCACAAAGGGCATCAAAAACCATAACAATGACTTCATCAGAGCAAAACTCACATTTTATTTTCTTTACCCCTGCAAAGAAACAATTTTTTTGGTCTTTTGAGACAGGGTTTCACTATGCAATTCAGGCTGTTCTTGAACTCACTTTGTAGCTCAGGCTGGCCTTGAACTTGCAGCAATGCTCCGGCCTCATCTTTCTGAATGCTGGGATTACAGGCGTGCACTACCATGCCTGGCCAAGAAAGAATTTCTAGTAGACAAGTTGTTTTTTACTTGGTTTTGTTAAAGATCAAAAGTAAAACGTCCACATGAGAGAGCAGAACCAGAGTGGAGCTCACACACACACACACACACACACACACACATACACACACACGCACATGCACACATGTACACATGTACACACACACAGAAGCAGACCAGTTCTAGAGGCACAGCGACCTGCACCCAGGAGAGAAGAGACTGGGAGCCCCCACCCACCTGAAAGTGTTCACTCACCCTGGAGGAGCTGCAGGCATGTCTACATGAGAGAGGAGACCAGAGCAGTGCCCTCTCCCCATGGGAGAAAGAAGTGAGGTCCCACCCCTAAGTGAGAGAGCAGAGAGCAGAGGAACCCCACGCCCAGCAGAGCACAGCCCAGTAGAGGTAAAGACTAACTAACAAATACAAGCCTGAATGAAGAAAATACCAGGGACAAAAGGGAGCAAGTAGACCCCACAACTGCCAAAATTAAATCCAACAGTCCACTCAAACCCCACCTTGAAGCCATCATAGAACAGAGGCTTGATTGCATTCCCCATCTACCAAGGGAGCAAGCACATGCCTTACCTTGAATGGTACCCACAGCCAGTGGCAGGATGAACAGAGCAGCCTCTACTGCACAAAGACATCTCCAAGAACCACAGGGCCTAAAGGTAGGCATAGAAAATCGTGACTGGCTGGATTCCAAGTCAGTAGTTCATGGAAAGAAATGACTCTTTCAGTTACAGAAGAATTGATTCTTTGACACAATTGGTTTTTATTTTTCCTATGTTGTATTAGTTTCTTTTCCCTTTTATCTTATTCCCTACAAACTTTTAAAAAATCTTCCTTTTTCATTCACCTCCTGTTTTTGCTTTTTTCTGTTTCCTTCATTTTCTTATTTATTCCTTCTGTACTCTTCTGAATCATTCTTAATTTTCTTTTACTCCTGTTATGACCCACTATCTTTCTCACCTTCTTCTCATACCCCACCACTTACTTTTCTAAATTTGTTTTTTTCATTCTCGAGTTTTCCACCCACTCCACCTTTACTAGTATAACTACCAAGCTTTATGAATCTCTAGATAAATAGTTAACTTTATGCTATTGCTGTTGAATACTGATCTATGATTAGCAGAGGTGAAGTTCCATTTAGTAGATATTTACTGTTGGCTGATAGTAGGTCTGTATTTGGTCTGTCTTAGTGTTCATATTATAATTACAGATCTCTTTTTATGGACAAGAATACTATTTTATTGGTCCATAGGATTTGTCAGTGCTCACATGTAGTTAATGCTATAATTGAAGATCATTTTATTTCTATAGCTAAGGTATCATAGCTGTTGTTATTAAATAGTTTTCTTGAGATGCCAATATCTAGATTGCCTAAGGGTCATTATCAACATCATGGCCCATTCCAGGAGAAATGGAGATGGAGCCAAACACTCTACAACCTTCCATGTCAAGAAAATGGAGGTAGCTGGATCCTGGGACAGAGGTAAGGGCCAGGAGGTTTGCCATGCCCAGAGGACAACATTGAAAAGTAGATGTTAATTAAAGAGCTCTCCATATGAGAAACAAAACTCTCCACTACAATAAACTTGCCTCAGTGCAAAACAAAATTGGAAACATAACAAAACAAGCCAACAAAATGCCTCCCAAAAATCCCAGCTTCCCTCAAGCTGATTCATGGGGCATCGAAGGGAAGAAACCAAAAGAAGCATCACACCCGATTATTTGAAATGGTATCAGGAGAGATAACAAAACAGTTCAACAAGGCAAAAGGCAGTCTCACAGAATATATAAGTAATATGATATTGAGCCAATTAAAATCACCAGTGAGTATAAGAATAACACTAATAAAAAGATAAAAGACATATGCAAAATGATGCAAAATGCACATAACCAGAATATAAAAAAGATTAGAGTTCATAAAAGAACTCAAAATATAAATTTGGGACAGTAAAGATTTTATTGAAAATATCAAGGGTGCTGGGGATATAGCTCACTGGTACAGAGCCTGCCTGGCAAGCGCAAGGTCCTGAGTTAGATTCCTAGTACCCTCCTCAAAAAAAAACAAAAACCGCCAAAAAACCAACAAAGTATCATAGGGGCAGATTAGAGGGACACAAACACAAACCAAGAACAAAACACAGATGACTAACATTGAAAAAATCATCACATGTTTATCTGCGGCTGATGATTGCAATGCTTATCTGTGGCTGACCATTGTAAGAGCATTACATGCTTTTCTGTGTACCTTGTAATTGAGAAATTGTTCTCTACTGTATCCTTATGAAAGTGTTACTCATACTTACATATGCTGACCTTGTCCCCTTCCCAGAAACACAGGCTAAGGTCTGGATTGGCCCAGACCACCAATCAGTGAAGCAGTGATTTTCAGAAATCAATTTACCTGATAATTATGAGTACATCTCATATTCACTGGGCCCTCCTGAGCAGGATGCCCCCTATCTTGCAGCACCACTCTGCTGCTAAGACAGCGCTCCTGCTTTCTCTGCATTTGCCACACTTCACCAGTCCTGACTCCCCCATTTCTTGCTAACAGGCCCACTTCTCCATTCTTCCCCAAAGTGAGGGCAAGGACCCAAAGAGAGGCGGAGGGTCACTCAGAGAATGCCCACCAGATGCAACACTATGTCCACTGTGAGGACAGAGTCTCAGAACTAGAAGACAGGGCTATTTTCAGTGACCAATTAATGAGTGATAACTTAAAAATGAAAGAACATGAGATCTGGTCGTGATTGCCCATGCCTGTAATCCCAGCACTTGGGAGGCTGAGATGGAAGGATCACTATGAATTTGAGGCCAGCCTGGACTACATAATGAGTTCCAGGGAAGCTGGAACCACATAGCAAGATGCTATCTCAAAACAAGAAAACAAACACCCCAGAAGAACATGAAAAATGGGTCCAACACCTCCTTGATGGTACAAGGATGACTCATTTAAGATTAACTGGAATTAGTGAAAAATCAGAAGATAGCACAAATAATAGCATATAAAACCTGTACACTGAAATAATAGCTAGAAACTTTCCAAATAAAGTAAAAGAATTTAACATACAGATAAATGAAGCATATAGAACCCCAAATAGCCACAATCACAAAACACACATCATAGTCAAAATCCTGCAAGTCCAAGAAAAGAACAGAATCTTAAAATGAGTAAGAGAAAAGCAATAAGTCATCCATAAGGGAAAATCGATCAGTATTATAACAGGTTGTAAACATAACCTTAAAGGCCAGGAGAGTTTGGAGCATTTTTTTAACACTGTATTCATTGCTATTTCTAATTATAAGAAACAGAACATCAGTCCCTTAGTTGTACAAAAATACCTGAAAGTTTACAATTAGCTTCACGAACCAAAGAGCTATGTAGAGAATCAAGCAAAGCACACAGAGTAAAAATGTTGTCTCAGAATCAACACCTTCTGCATTCCCTGAAAACACATACACGTCAGGCTACTGTATGGTCACTGTAGCTTGCACTACCAGATCACAAATCTACAGTGAGCTCATCCCAGCCCTACACAGGTGCAGCAGTCAGTCAGATGGTCAGGTATTAAGTGCAGAAAGAAGATAAAACAGCTAAGCTGAGGCACATGTTTCTTCAAGCTTTAGCAAATAAGAATATGTTCTGAAATTCTCGTACCTATTGATGGGGCTTCCCTATGAGCTGCTAATACCTAAAGCATTTGGCATTTTCCTTCTCGATGTAATTCAGGTTGCTACATGGAGTTTTCATTTAGAAAAAGCACAGGCAGAGACTCAAAAGTCAACAGGTTCCAAAACAACCCTGAGCTGTCCCCTTTACATTCATGTCAATACAAAAATAAAAGTCTAATGTCCACCCATCCCTGCCATGGGGCTGGACACCCACAGCCCCAGGGACAAGCTATTGTCATATGGAATTCCTAGGCACTCGTGCAAGATGGCCAGACAAGCAAGGGGTGTGGGTCATCACTTGGGCTGGTGTACAAAAGGCTATGTCAATCAGCTACACACAAAACCATGAATCGCAGTTAAGCTATTGTCACCTTTTAAATAAAACATCTGTTCATACCTAGAAGTACTGCACATCCCAGCTGTCCATAGCACCGTTGTAGGAGGCTAGGCACTGTGGAGACTGGTCTATGTAAACAGAAATACAATATCCTAGAAGTTTTAAAAATATTTTTGCTTCCATCCAGTGAAAAATGGTGTAACAGCAGCACTGACATCCCCCTCCCTAACACACAGACTGGTAGACATACAGATGCTACCAGGCATGAACTTAAAGATGAGCTCAGAGTCAACAATTGGGACAATTAACTGGTTGTGAAAGGAAAAAAAATGCCATCGAGCAGAGAGGGCCAAAAGCACGTTTTGCAAGAAGAATTCTTCACTCGCATACAGAGACATTTCACAGACATAACTGGAGTGTGGGCTGTAAACTGAGATACAGTGTTTCCACACCAGAGACTCACTGGTGGTTGGTCTGTCACTGGTCCAGAACTATGCATGTCACTGTCACCAGGAGGACATGGGGAAGCGAAGTGGGGTTGGACAGCAGGTCAGGGGCAGAGTCAGCTGATCAGTGCAGGATGTCACAGAAACCAGTCAGCTGTGGCCAAGAGCAAGGACAGAGTTCTGCCCAGAACAGTAATCATCTGCTTGTGCAGGGGGTCCTATCAGTCACCCTCACACCTGGCAACTCAGCTAAAGGGACATGACAAAGGATCCCAGAGTTCTCAACCTCGACTCAGTGCCCGTGAACAGAAGCCTGCAGAGGAAGAGCTGCTGGTTGTGACACAGGGGCCACCAAGCACAGGCCTTTAAGTGCCAGCCCGGTCCTGAGCTCCACGCCATGTTTCCTGGACTTTGTTATCACAGCAACCCACAGGTTGTGGCACCTAGCCAACAAGGTGCCAGTTTCTTTTCAGATCCTTGAACTGCTGGGGAGACCATCAGAAAAGGATGAGGGCCACTGCACGGGCCGCGGAGACACACGGTTAGGCCTGCATCCCCTTGCAGCAGGTCCTGTGCTGTGTGGGGACCACAAGTTTCCCAATGTGGTCATGTCTCCATCGCCACACAGAATTAGACACCTAAGGACAAAAGTATCAGATGTATGTGCACAGCAATGACCAAGACTGGGGTGGTAAGATTGTGTCCACGAGAAGGGCCAGGTGCTGACCACAGCTAACACCTTTTATTTAAAAAAAAAAAAAAAAAAAAAAAGCTGGTTTATAATTTGGGAGGCAAACCCACATGGTGACAACCGGTGGGAAGTGTGGGCGACCCACTGGGGAGCTCTGGGGACCCTTTTCAGCCTGAAGTGGGCCAAATGAAAATGCTTTCTGTCTCACACATGTGGAAAAGGCACATCCCTCCTACCATGGGCTGAGTACAATATTGACAACAAAAGGAGGAGCACAAAAGCGATCAATACAAAAAAAGTAAACATAGCAGTTTTAATTGTCAACATCATTCCAGAGCAAAAGGTGGCTTCCACTTCCTCTGCTCTATCTCCTTGCAAAAGGCCCCTGCCAAGACGCTCATTCCAGTTTCTTCTGAGCTTGTGTGGGACTACTCGACTCCTTTCTGCTCAAGGGGCTGACTGTGGCCTGTGGGGAGGAGGCAGTGCACTCTAAGTAGGGAAGAAGTGGATTCCCTAGTGCTGCCATGGGAAGAGACCAGCCTGGCTGAACTAGGAAATGACCATAGCCAGGACGTACTGATGTGGAGAGAGGATGGTGGTCAGAGAGAAGCCACACCTGCAAAATGATGGACGGGGCAGCAGGGTAGACTCCACTCACAGCAGATATGCCAGTGTTGTGTAACCTGGTTGTGGGCGAAAGTCGGGGGCCCAGGACTGTTTGCAAATGAGAGCAATCAGCAGAAAGGAGGCCATGATGCCCACAGCGGCACCTCCAAGGGACTCTTTGACATAAGGCGTTAAGGTCTTGGATCAGAAGAGGGTCTGAGAAGCAACAGCAGAGGAGTTCCTGAGCGCTGGAGGAAAGGATCTTAGGCAGCAATAGCCAGAGAGGATCTATCCAGGGAAGACTGTTGCCTGGACTCAGATCTCAGAGGCCCTAGGCTGAGGAGATGCACAGCCTGCCATAAAAGCCAGGGCCTGGTGCTGTATTCTAAGATGGCAGATCAGATGGGAGGGCCTCACATAGACAGGGCCTGAAGGAGGACTGTGGAACTGGAACCCTGCCCCCACCAGGCTGTGCTGCACTGAGGGTCCAGCTCAGGGGAGAAGGACCCCACCTTGTCAGATGCCCTCAGGTTCTTGTCCCAGGCCAAACGTCTTGACCACAGGATTCTCTGCAAAGAGAGCAGGGTGTTAACTTGGGACTTGGCACAGGGTTTCCAACAAGGCAAGACAACAATGAGAACAGGGCCTGGCTGGAAGAAGGTTGTGGATGGGGCCCCATGCAGGTAGAGGGAAGAGTAGGGAGACGGATGTTCATCTGCAGGATACTCAGGCTCAGCCCACACAGTCCTGGAGGAGCAACAGAGTGAGGGCCTGGGTAACAGCAGCTAGCTGTGTGCTCCTGATTCACACGCCCTCCCTTCTGTGTGGAAACAGGAAAGGATACAAATCTCTTGGTTCTGAAAGAACCACATTGGGTCTGCCATCTGGGCTGGGGTCTCCTTACCTAATCAGCCTGGTGAAGGGCTCATGGCACTCAGGCAGCACTGACAACAGGCACCCCCTCTTCAGGGTCATTTGGAGTCTGCATGGCAGTGCCATGTCACACATATGCTGAGAAACAGGGCCAGGTTTCCCCAGTGCCTTGTGTGACTCCTTCTCAGACCTAGACAACCACTTCCGCCTTCCCTTCCAGCCAGGGAACTGAGGTTAGGACTGGGAGTTTATCCTCCAGACCAAGTCAGAACACCCACACATGTCCCCCTCATCACCCTCCAGTTCTGATGACCAGTCCTTCTACTGCTGCTGGCCAGAAAGAAGGCTGAGGCAGGAAGGAAGGTGCTAACCAAGCATCTCCATCAAAAAGACCCAGCACGTCCTCCTGCAGCTCATCCTCAGACTCTGACAACCAGTCCCTCTTCCTCTTCTAGTTTCCAAGGCAAGAACTTGTGATCTGTACAACAACCTTTAATTATGGGATTTTTCTAACCAAAGGCTGTTACCACAACAACCCCACTGAAATCAGAGTAGATTAGTGGACTTAGGCCCTTCACAAAAGGAGAAAAAACTACATAAAAGGATGGTTAAAGTGTTAATATCTTTCTGAAAAGCAACTCTTATTTGGAATTGCCCTTTCTAAAGGTAAATACCAGCAATGGTTCTCTAATCATACCAAGGGACATAGGAAAGAAACAAAAAGAGAAAACACAATTCAGCTTGAAAGGGCTCCTTTAGCTCAAATTTGTCTTTTTACACCATGCAGTCCATGGGACACACCATCGCTGCTGTGGCACCCAGACAATATGCTCTCAACAAATCCCTTCCAGAGGAAGCACTGGCCAAACTGCTACAAAATGTCAAACTTGCTGAAGGGGTGTTTTGACGGTGAAGTACGCGGAACACAATTCCTCCCTCTTCTGGCCAAAGGCGGAATTGCGGCAGAAAGTTACAAACCGTCTGGTCCCAGTCCTGCGCTGACACTGGGCAGCAAGGGGAAGAGAACGCGGGGGGCGCGCTGGGGCCCGCAGAGAGCCGGGCCGGCGCGTCTCAGAGGGCAGACCAGAGGCACCCGGCTCGGCGGGATGGGGCGGGAGGCGCGCCGGTGAGGGCACGAAGGGCCGCTCCCAAGGGGCGGGCGTGGGTGCGCCCTCAGGCTCCCCGACCTGGGCTCAGCAGGTCCCACACAGGCGGCTGACCTTGAGGCTGCGGCTGCGGCAGCTCCGGGGCCACGGGCCTCCCGCCCGATCCGCGCTGGTCTGTGGAGCCGCTTCACCCGCGCGCCAGCACCCCTACCAGGGGACAGCGCACGCCCCGCCCACCACGCGCGGGCGGAATGGCGGGAACCCACAGCTCAGCTCCTCAGGCCCCGCCCACCACGCGAGGGCGGAATGGCGGAAACCGACACCTCGGCTATGCAGGCCCCGCCCACCACGCGAGGGCGGAATGGCGGGAACCGACAGCTTGGCTCCGCAGGCCCCGTCCACCGCAGGCCGCGTCCACCACACCCCTGCCCACCGGAGGGAAGCGGCTTCCTACCCGGTCCCTCAGTGGGGAAATTTTGGCGGCTACAGCCAGACCCACACCGACCGCCCCTGAGCCCTGCGTGGCGCAGGTCTCCCGTGCTCACCCCACCCGCGCCGGGTTGACGGCCTTGCGCACTGAGCTTGGTGGTCACGGTCTTCCCGCTCCTCATGCAGCTCCACCACTGCTGCCGCCACAGGCGTCTCCACAGCTACAGCCCGGGCCTACACAGCAGACTCTAATCCCATTCCTGGGCCAATGACATCGCAGCCACTGTGCACGGCCTTCACAACCTTGGACTGTCAGATCTTCTCCTCCCCCCCCGCCCCACGGGAATCCTTCATCCCAGTGGAGAAGCACCTTCCTCCAGGCTGGGCTCTAGTCCTTCCCTTCAGGAGCGGGCGAAGCCTCCTCACACCCTAAGACTCAGTGTTCTCACCGTGCAGGGCTGGAAGGTGTAGCCCAGAGGAGTGGATTAGCCAGGTGCCTACCCGGCCTGCCCTGTCAGCTCCTGCTGTCCCCATCAGGGGAGCTCTGCTCCTTCTCCATACATTCCTACATCTGGCCCCAAACCACAAGGGCAGGGAGCAGGTCCACAGACTGACCTCGACAGCAGGGACTCAAAGGGAATGCAGCAAAGCAGATGAACAGCTCTCCTCAGGGAAGGAGCGCCAGGGTGGGATGTGAAAGGCTTGGTCTCGGCTCCTCTTGAGGGATGGGGAGGCAGCACGGTGAACCTGACACGAAGATGGCCTTGGTCGTGTCTTTTGCTCGTGGGTGCTGGACCCTGGGGCCTGGGCTCTCTCCTGAGGCCAGGACAGGGCTCACACCCTGCACAGCCTCCCTGCAGGAGGAACACACCACATGGTCACTGTGAGCTCACCTTGCCCAGCAAAGGCCTGCCGGGCTGAGGGCTTCTCTCGTGCTGGAATTGATACACAATCCCATGTTGCTTTCAGGATGATTCACAGCCTTTCCCATTCATCACCCTCAGTCAACATGATCAGGACCCTGGTCAAGAACAAGACATTCCCAGCACCCCAGCATCTCCTGTCCACCTGTTGGCTTCTGCCCCAGCCCCGTGACTTCACCAAGACCGCTTCATTGTGCTGCCTCTACGGTCCTGTGCTGGGGGCAGTGAACAAGAGCTGCCGCCTGTCTGCTCCCTCAGTGCAGTGGTGCCCATGGTATCCCTCGATGTCTGCACCTTATGCACTCTGCATCCACATTTCTGTAGCTTGCTCTGCTGTGTGAATGCACAGCAATACATTTCCCCATGGGACGGGGAACATCTGAGGTGCTTCCAGTTCCAGGGGGAGCAGCATTGAGTCAAGGCCCTGGTTTTTCTTCACCCTGATCCCATCTATCATTCAGCTTTGCATCCAGTGACTTCAAGAGACCATCTCCAAATTGAGAAAAAGGGTGGCAGTGGTGGTGTGGCTCCCTACAAAGGTCTTGGGCTCAATCTGCAGTATGGGAAAAAAATTCCTGGTCTTCACACCCATATCAAGTTTCCTCTGATACCATATAAGGTTGTCTGTGAATCACTACAATAGAGCATGAGTGGTGTGTGATTTCTGGGATTAGTTCAAAAGACACTGCAGCTTCATTCTCATTCTTTCCGTCCCTCTGCTCTGGGGAATGGAAAATGGGTCTCCTCATGCCAAGGTCCCCATGGGGAGGAACTGAGGTCGGCCAATAGTAAGGAAGTGAGCCTTTAAATCTTCATCCCCATATAACCTAAATGTGACTCATAGCCCTGAGAAACCTCAAGAAAGACTGAGGCTAAACCACTGAGTCACAGCACTGATTCTCAGACCTAAGAAACTAAAAGTGATGGGGGATAGCTTATTACACAGCTATAATATATAGATTAAACAAGACCTCAGCCATCCAGCGAGGGTAAGGAGTGGCCTAGCCAGTGAGGAGTGAGAAATCTGTTAGTTTGCATGGCTGGCAAGCAACCCTTGAGGTGTCATCAGCATTAGGTCACGCACTTGGTAAGGTCTTGGCAACACCGTGACAGTCTCAAGTGGCAAGGGATTGCTCAGGTGAGCACATCTATTTTTGCTTTCTTCTCTACACCTCTAAAGGCGAATAACTCAAATAGAACCTGGGTTTTGATATTTCTTAGATCAACTGACATATTTTCAGTGCTGATTTCTAGTGGTTACTGCCATTAAGAGTAGATGGCCCCCATTTCAGCCTCTGGACTTAGCCTTTGGGTTTTGAGGCCTCAGTTTCACTACAATGGACCAAAGAGATATTATTAAGGATTTTTTTAGTGTGTGTGCACGTGTGTGTGTGTGTGTGTGTGTGTGTGTGTGTGTGTGCAATAGGTACTGGAGATTGAACCCTCAAGGGTATTTTGTTTCCAGTTCTTTTCATTTTATGAGACAAGGTCTCACCAAGTTTCCTAGGCTGGCTTCCCACTTGTGATCCTTCTGTCTCAGCCTTCCCAGTAGGTAGGATTGGACATGTGCCACGAAGCCCACTTTAAAGTGTTTTTATACCTTAAGTATTTTATATTTGAATACCTTAAATCTCAGTCATCAAATTAAGATTTTTTTTGAGACAGGGTCTTCCTCTGTAATTCAGGCTTGTCTTAAACTCACTATGTAGCCCAAGCTAGCCTCAAACTCACAACAATCCCCCTGCTTCAGCCTCGAGTGCTGGGATTACAGGTGTGCGCCACCACAGCCAGCCCTAGATTAAGATTTTGGCAAAGATTTAGCAGTTTTATTAAAAATAATCATCAGGAGTATGCGGTAGAGGCTCCTGAGTTCAAGGTCAAATGGGGGTACATAGTGAGTTCAAAGGCAGCCTGAACTACATAGCAAGATCCTTTCTCAAAAAGATTTTTGAAATTTAAAATTAAATGAAAATGAAGTTACAAGAAATAACCAACATTTCATAAAGTGCATGATAAGTATTCAAAATGAAAATATAGCTCGGTGCCTCTCACATTTTGTGTGTGTGTGTGTGTGTGTGTGTGTGTGTGTGTGTGTGTTTTAATGTGAGGAATAGACTGTTGTCCTAGACCAGTTTCAGGTAACATTATTTTTGTTTGTTTCCTAGTCCTAAACAATGAAATATTGTACCATTTATAATTTCTTTTAAATTTTTCTTTCAGGATGTGCTGAGAAAGTTTTATGTTCATATTGTCATACTCTTCAAATCTTCACCTATTAAAGGTGGATTTTTTAATTTTATAATTATTCCAGTATCATCCATTACAGTGGGTTCTCAAATGATCTGTTTTTTAGGTGTTTTAAAATTAATTTTTCTTATACAAAGAAATATATATATATGTATGTATATTTTCTGAATGTACTCCTACAAAAAAAAAACCCAATACTAATAAAGAGAAAGTTTTCCAACCCATTATATCCACATATCCTTATGCCTCCTTCTCTCCCAATTCACTGCTGTCAGCCTAATGTATTTTTTTCCAGTTGTTTCTATTAAGCAGTATACATCTACTCATTGTCTGTTCATATTAATAGGTGCATACCACAGTAAAACAGTTTTAAGGGGTTTGTCTTTGTGTATAATAATTACCAACTACATATTTTTCTGCAACTCAACGTTTCCTCTGCACTCCATATGTCTCAGGGAGCTTTCTGTTATTGAAACACAACTTTACAAACAACATATTCCATAGTAAATTTAACTATCCCCCCCCCGAAAGGGGTTCCAGTCCCTTCAGATGTGAACTCTAAAAATAAATCTTTATTCAACTTAATGTTGACAGGAAATCTCCTCTTTACTAGCTCAGATTTTAAACATGTTGTTGCCCTGTGCCTCAGTTCTTCCTTTGTAAAAGTCTTGATGACTCCTCACCCACAGGACTGGGGTGCCATTGCATAAACTGACGTAGCTGTGACAGGCAGGCTCACTGTAACTCTTCTCCAAGACCATTATTTTCTTTGGTTAGCCTTTAGTCTTGGCTTCTAGGAGACTTGATTCTAGCTTACTTGCACCTTCCTCAAAGCACAGCAGGGAGAGAACCATCCTTCCTTGGGTTTCAGTTTCAAGCCTAACTCAGGCACACACATCCCCAACACCCTTCCGTCAGCCCACCAGGGCACCAGCCACCTAGAACTGCCCTGCTCTCTCACCATCACTCAGGTGGAGCCTGTGGCAGGGAGTGATGCTGGTGATGCAGCCACAGCCCACCCTTCTCGGTCCTTTGCTTTGCACTTCTGGGTCTAAAACCACCCCACCCCCTCAAACACTGGCCTCAAACACAGCTTCTCCCAGGACCTGGCTCAGTAACACCTCCAGGGACAACCACAGGCTTTGCAGCTGACCTGAAAGTGACTGTAGGCAGGTAGACGTTTACCCCAGACACCAGTCACCTAAGCAGGACCCTCTTACCTGAAGAGGAAAGGCGGGATGCTCTGGCCCTAGGGTTTTGGGATGTAGTCCTGAGGTGGAAGCACACCTGGTTGGAGGACACAAGTGGTGGTGGGGTTTGGTGCCTGAGTTGCCAGGAGAATCCCCGCACCATCCTCTGTGCCCCTGTGGGCTACCCTACAGAAAGTCTAAAGTTCTCTGACCCTGAGGTCAAGTCTCACTTCCCACTCATCAGAAGTAGCAGCTGGGGGCTGGGGATTTAGCTCAGCAGCAAAGCGCCTGACTGGCAAGCACAACGTCGTGAGTTCAGTTCCCGGTACCGGAGGGAAAAAAAAAAAAAAAAAAAAAAAACACAAACAAACAGAAGTAGCAGCTGATGTCCTGCCATAAAATTCATCAACACACACACTACATATGGGTATATATATAAGTATATGTATATATGCAAGTAGCAGACAATACATAAAATACCATATGTGAGACAAAAACACACATGCCAAATACATACTTTATTAGAGAACATATATATATGCATAAATATATACTTGTACATTATATATACAGACAGTAGTTGAATGATTGACTTTTGTTTCAAAGAATTGGTCACTAAATGAGGAATTGAATAGAGTATGTACAATATTCAGAGCAAAGAAATGGGCAAATGAAACACCAACCTGATGACTTTACTTTTATTTGTATAACTCCTACACAGTAATGTAATATATAACATAAAACTACAGTATTGTACAGTACAATCAGCCAAAGTTACAGCACTGTATAAAGAAGGTGTACTCTACCAAAAAAGACATTGAGGCCCTACAAACAAGAGATAGACAGAAAGACAGACAGATAGATAGATAGATAGATAGATAGATAGATAGATTAGGAAGGATGGGTAAGTCCAAATAGTCATTTAACAGGTAGGGTATTAAATGAGGAATGCCTGTATACATATAAATATTCACTTATACATATAACTTTGTACATATTTATACACATAAATTTTATACATTTACAAACCTACATACAGATATAAAACAATATATGCACATGCGTGTCCCCACAGAAAAGACTTTTATCATTTGAGGATTTTGTTTTTTTGTAAGAGAATGTGCTACTGTACAAATTGTTCTGTGCCATGCCTTTCCCTATCCCTGTTCTCCACCTAAGGATACAGACATTTCTCTTCATTTTTTTCCACTTCTTGCATGGTATATATGTCTCAATCCTCCTATTCAGAGCTCACAGGGACATAGTTGAAATCTATAGGAAATATTTTGACATTACCAGTAAGTATGGGTTTATGTAAATCCCTAACATAGTTACCTCATCACCCACTTCTTTTTTTTAACCATATGATGAAATTATTAATGGTATCTGGCAAGCTAATTGGCAGGCCTCAGTGAATAAAGGTGTACAGGTCGTGTAGACTAGGCGTTTTGAACTTTTTCAGGAATTTTTAGTCCTTCTCAGTATTTTGTGTGCTAATCCTAATATTTTTCAGTTTGTCACAAAGATTAGATTCTGCCTGCCAGATACTAAAGGAAATTGTTCAAATCAAGGACATTGGATTTCCAGCCATGCCACAGAGCTGCTCACTGTAGAGCTCTGGCCATTCTCTGAAAGGAATACTAGGTGATGGCAGCCATGCTCCTCACAGCCGGGCCCCAGCAGGAACCTGTTCTTTCAGAAGTTGAATACCTTTGAGGACATGGATGTATACTTCACCCAGACCAAATGGGATGGCCTATCTCCTGCACAGAGAGCCTTGTACAGAGATGTGATGCAGGAGAATTATGGGAATGTGTCCTCCATGGGGTTTCCACTTCTTAAATCTGCTATGATCTCACAACTAGAGAGAAGTGGTGAGCTGGAGGGCCCATCTCCACCGGTCCCTGTAACTGGAACAGGCCCTCAGGGCCTCTGGACTGTAGATACTCATATACAGACAAACAATAATTTGGCAAATGAAATATACAAAGAAAAGGATAGCACATCATTTGAACCTCCAAGGGACTTTTCCCTGGAAACAGACTTTAAGTAAATATATATGCCACAGCAACCACAGGAAGTCCACTCAGCAGGAAGGATACAAAAGGAAAACAGCAGCAGCATGGAGGGAGCAGAGAAAGATGAAACAATCTTCATGGAGGAGTATTCTCTTAGTCATAGTCCAAATTTGTTTCAGCATCATTCTATCTCCACTGAATAGCAGCACCCTGGTTGTATAGGACTGATGCAGGCCTTTAGCTTTCACACAGAACTTATTCACCATAAAATAATTAAAACTGTGGAAAGACCTATCAAATGTGAAGATTTAGTGGAAATCTTTAGATTTGACTCTCAGCCTAATCAGCATCTAGAAAACTACACTGAGAAGCCATATCAGTGTGTGGAGTGTGGCAAAGCCTTCAGCGTTATCACAGAATTAATTTGGCATCGAAGATTTCATAGCAGAGAGAAACCCTTCAAATGTGTGGAGTGTGGGAAGTACTTCAGTTACAGTTCCCACTATATCACACAACAGACAATCCACAGTGGGGAGAAGCCCGGGCAGTGTAAGGTTTGTGCAAAGGCCTTTAGTGTTAATGGGAGTCTTAGAAGGCATCAGAGGATACACACAGGAGAGAAGCCCTACCAGTGCCAGGAGTGTGGAACTGGCTTTAGCTGTAGTTCTACATATATTAAACACCAAAGAGTCCACACTGGAGAGACACCTTATGAGTGCAGTGACTGTGGAAAAGCTTTCAATGTCAATGCAAAATTAATACAACATCAGAGAATCCACACTGGAGAGAAATCTTATGTGTGCAGTGAGTGTGGCAAAGGCTTCAGGTGCAGCTCTCAGCTTAGGCAGCATCAGAGTATCCATACGGAGAGAAGCCCTAACAGTGGAAAGAGTGTGGAAAAGCCTTCAATAATAATGCAAAACTCATTCAGCATCAAAGAATCCACACAGGTGAGAAAGCCTATGAGTGCAACGCACGTGGAAAAGCTTTCAGCGTCAAAGGGAAACTAATCCAGCACCAGAGAATCCACACTGGTGAGAAATGATATGGATGGAATGAATGTGGGAAAGGCTTGAGTTGGAACTCTCAGCTTCGGCAGCATCTGAGGATCTGTACTGGGGAGAAGCCCAGAAATGTGATGAGTGCGGAAAGGCTTGACTGTGTTAATGCAAAACTAATACAGCATCAGACAATTCACAGTGGGGAGAGACCATCTGAATGTAATGAATGTGGGAAATGCTCTACTTCTAAAAGAAACCTACTTGATCATCACCGAATCCATACTGGAGAAAAGTCTTATCAGTGCAAGGAATGTGGCAAAGCCTTCAGTATCAATGCCAAGTTAACTAGACATCAGCAAAAAAAAAAAAAAAAAAAATGGAGAGAAACCTTTCAAATGTTTGGAATGTGAAAAAGCATTCAGCTGTAGTTCTGACTATATTGTGTACCAGAGAATTCATACTGGAGAGAAGCCCTTTCAGCATAAGGAGTGTAGAAAAGCCTTCCATGTTAGTGCCTATTTAATTTGGATTTAGAGAAGCCACACTGGGGAGAAACCTCTTCAATGTGTAAAGTGTGGCAAAGACTTCAGCTTTAGTTCTCACTGTATTATACACCAGACTATCCACACTTAGAAAACCTCACGTGTATAATATCTGTGGGAAAGTCTTCAGGTTTACCTTCCAACTTGGTCAGCATCAGAGGATCCATAATCAAGGGAAATCTTAGTGAGAAGGATGTAGGAGCTCTGAAGGTTAATGCTGAAATGCATCATCACATTCGCCTTGGAGGAATACTCAGAGAGGGAAGTGACTGTGGCAAAGTCTTCACATGGAAACACATCTTCTCTGTTTTATTCAATGTTTAATGAAGAATGTATCACCAGTTAAAAAAAATCAAAAAATTAATAACTCTGTTCTGTACCAACAAACAAAATATTGAGAAATATGCAAAATATATTGAGAAAAATCTCTCCTTAGCAGCATCAAGAACAGCAGATTTTCTAGGAACAAACAATTCTTTCATGGAACCTATATGGGAACCTATATGGTGAAAATTGTAATTCTCCACCAAGGGCCAGCAGAGGAAGCTTGAATAAATGCAGAGAGAGAAAAAAATGTGTCCTTACATAGGAAAACTCATAATGTAAAGATATCTGTTCTACCTAAACTAATTTATTTCTGTTTAATTTTTGGTACAAGCACGTATTTTGTAAAGAGGAAAAACAAAGAGTTCACTTTTGCAAAAGAGAGGACTTTTCACAGTATCAGATGAATGCTAGAAACAAAATGTTGATAAGTGGATCATTCAAAGTTATTTCTAATATGTTTTTGTTTAAATACTCCCAAATAAAGCTACAAAGGGAAAGCATTAAAAAAATGGAAACTCTGAGCCTGGAGGTGTGTATCTCCTTTGGTTCTGCCTCATTTTTCCTGCCTTGCACTGCAGTCCTTTTCCAGGGTGACTTAATCCTCAGGCACAGCACAACCTGGACCCCCACTTCCCTCTTTGCAAGCATGACATTTACTGCACCTCTATTTCACCTGGACCATTATCTTCCTCAGGTCAATGCCCCTCCCAACCAGATTGTTCAAGGGCTGTGTGTGTAACTCATCCGCCCTATTTCTCTTCTTGGCATACACACTAACTGAAAAAGGCCTTCCAGTACAACGTGTGAACGAGTGAAGTTCCTGCTCAGATAAGCACGTACTACATTTTTAATAAGCCTGGGCTCACTCCTTTTCATAAGCAAATGTTCTTGACATGAAGATATAAGGACATACAGTAAAAAAGGAACTTTGTATTATTTAGAACCTCCCTATACCCAGTGGCTCCATCAGGAGGAAACACCACATCCTCTGTCCAGAAATCCTGGAAAACACTGCTATACTATTGTACTGCTGTGAATTTTTTAATTCACAGCACCACCTTCCTTGCGGTGTTGCTGGACACAATTGATGGGTTAAATATGTAAGTAATATAAATTATATAAACAAGAGACAAGATATATAATACCAAAATTACAGATATTCATATCTGCTTTTGTTAACTGTAATATACTTATTATTTTATTGTACAATAAGCAACTTCTCTTAGGACACTTTATTTCACCACAGACACCAGTTGGCAAACTTGAGATCAAAGACACCATCCTGCTGGTACTCCACTTCTATGATCCACCCAATTATCTTAAACTCAGAGGTTTTCTCAGAGAGCACTGGATTTTCTCCAGTAACTCAACATAAACTCACTGCAGAGTTCTCTCTTTTTCTTCTATTTCTGTTTTTCTGCATGCTCTTGCATCTGCCTGGAAAATCCCTCCATCCATGGTTCCCTGAGGAACATATGCTTTGACACCAATTGTGAGATTATGAGCTGTGTACTTAACCTCTAACTTGTAAAGTGGAAACACTAGGGGCATATACTCCATAGTCCTGTTGCAAATAGTAAATGGCATGTGCAAAACATTTAAGAGAGATGCCTGGGACAGAGACATCTCTCAAGTGTTAGCTGGCATAAGGATCCTTTCCAAGTGACAATCCCTCTTCATCTTTTCTCCTAGGAAGTTGATACCTGCTGACACCACGGACCATATTCCCTAGTATCAGAGAATCTCTGACCGTGGTTGGCAGTGACCCTCAGTGGAGATAAGAATGATGGAGGAGAGCCCAGGAGGAGGTAAGAATGATGCTTGGAAGGAAGACAGTTAGCAACTTCCGGGTCTGAGAGAGGAGGTTGCCCATGCCAGGGAGAACCAAGAGGAACCATCCAGGGTGGGTCACCTGGCTGAAGAGGACAATGAGGGGAGAGCCTGAGCCTGCCTTTATCGGGCTCTCTGAAGGAACAGCAAGCCAAGGAAGAACAGGCAGCTTAGAACTGTCAAATTTGAATGATTCCATGGGCTTTGGTTGCTGAGGAGGTCTCTACTTGTCTGGCACTTGGCCCCCATTGGTTTAGAGCAGTTCAAATATTGCCAAGTGGGAGTGAGATAAGCAATTAGTGGGCCTGTGAACTCAGGAGGGGTTGGTTTTGAGAAGAAAGACATGCTTCTGTGGGACAGCACTCTTCACTATGCAGAATGAGCTCTCCTAGGAGGAGAAGTCTTCCTTTCTCATAAGCTCTGTGAGATGTCCAAGCATTGTAAACTACAGAAAGTAAAAACCTGACTAATATATGCAGATCCTGTTCCTTCCACCCAAAAGACACCCCTGTCCCAGCCACCAGTTCAACTTCCTTTCTGTTACTAACCCCTCAAGGCTCTAATGGCATGTGACTTATTGCAGGGGTACCTAAGTACCTCCCTAGATGATTGAATAGCCATAAGTAAGCCGTAAATCTGGGTGGATGAAAGAAATCATCACATATCTCTGGAGGATGAGAGGCCAAGGTCAAGGTGTGACAGGCCTGGCCCCTCTGGGAGAAGGGAAAACCTTCTCTCTCTCTCCCCTCCAGTTTCTAGTGGTAACTAACAAGCTTTAGTGTTTGTTGCTGATTGGATGCATCACCTTCACCTCTGCCTTCATCTTCACATGGCCTTCTCCCTGTGTAAGTGTCCATGTCCAAATTTCCTTTCCTATAGAGGACACTGGGCATTGTATAAGGCCAACATTAAAGAGTTCATTTACCTCTGTAAGTGCTCCCTATGTTGCCCACATTGGAATTAAAAGTTCCAGAAGTGACTTGTACCATGCAAGTGAACCCAAATACCTATTGATTACTCATCAGAAGCCATGAATGGCAGCAGGCAGTGGGATGATGTAATTAAAGCACTGGGAAAAAAATAAAGTGCTGAAAGAGGGGCTGGTGGTGTCTCTGCATTAGAGCATG
The DNA here is from genome assembly GCF_000276665.1 of Chinchilla lanigera. NCBI lineage: Eukaryota > Metazoa > Chordata > Mammalia > Rodentia > Chinchillidae > Chinchilla > Chinchilla lanigera. Next base: position 9,828,915 of record NW_004955460.1, on the reverse strand, counting down.
TAAAAGGCTGAGGAGGGAGAGAGGGAGGGGGAGAGGAGGGGGAGGAAGAGGAGGAGGAGGAGGAAGAGAAGGAGAAGGAGGAGAAGGAGAAGGAGGAGAAGGAGAAGAAGGAGAAGGAGAAGAAGGAAAAGAAGGAGAAGGAGAAGAAGGAGAAGAAGAAGAAGGAGGAGGAGGAGGAGAAGGAGGAGGAGGAGGCGGAGGAGGAGAAG
>NW_004955460.1:9814165-9818197 GCF_000276665.1 Chinchilla lanigera | reverse complement strand
CATTTGCTAAACTTCTCCTGAACACCATTCACTCAGGGGAAGTCCCCCCACTGGCCCTACTATTACTGTCCTCATTTGAAGCAGGGTGACGCTGTGGATAACCAAGTAAGCACAGCTCTGGATACCCAGCAGAATAGTCTCTGGGAAGGAGGTATAGCACCTCCAATGCGTGGCCCATTCTGAGTCCCAGATTAATGCTTTGGGAATCTATAAAGGCGCAGCTCGGGGTCTGTCCCCGCAAAACAAGTCTTAGCTTTGGGGCAGATACTGTGCAGCTTCTGACTGAATTCTGAGAAGACAGTGCTCCTCAGAAGATGAATAAAACCTGCCTGGAAAACTTTTAGGCTTTCATGTCTTCTGTTGGTTTTGAGGGGAGGAGTGTTAATTATTCTTATTTGCTCTGATAAATGAAATTAGCCTTTCATTTCATGGCAGTCTAAAGCAAGACTTGAACAACCCAACTTCTCAAATCCGGAGCCGGGATTTACACCTAGTCTGTTTATAAACAGCACCCTCGGAAGACTGTCTTCCCACGTGGTCTGCAGGGACAAGTCTATTGATAGTGACAGCTGAGCACTCTCAAACAGTGCAAGGAAGGTACTCTTCTCTCCCTCTCCTGTCTCCCTTTCTTACTCTTTTCTTCCTTCTTCCCTCTTTGCCTCCCTTTCTTTCCTGTTTTGTGGTAAAATGACAGGTTTTTCTTTGTTGCTAATCTGTGTTTTGGCATTTCTATTTGGTTTTGTTTTGTTTTGTTTTGTCTTTTTGGACAGGGTCTCGCTATGCAGTTCAGGCTGGCCTTGAGCTCACTTTGTAGCCCGGGCTGGTCTGGAACTCACAAGGATCCTCCTGTCTCAGCCTGCCAAGTGCTGGGATTACAGGCGTGGGCCCACGCCCGGCTCTTGGCATTTCTATTATTTTTTCTTTGGTCAGAGTGATTATGAGTAAAGTCTACAAGAGGTAAAGGGCCTGGTGCAATGATCAACAAAGAGATGCTAAATGCCGCTCCATTCTGTTGTGGTTACAGAACACAAAGGGACGGAATGGGCAGTGGCAGGATTCAGCTAGCCCTTGGTTAAGTCTGCATTCATTCACTGTCGTCCTCCTTAACCCATCCAGAGTTTGCAGTGGCCACACTGATGATTCAGGGGGAAAAAGTTCGAAATCCACAGCCTTGCATCCCGGACAACTCTGAGGGCAGTGCTATTCCCTGGCCTTCACCCAAGGGTGATTCCCTTTGACAGAGAGGGCTGTCCAGGGGCTTCCACTTGCCTTTCCTTACTGAATAGCTCTGTCCTCTGAGTCAAGGAACCGATGTGTGCTTTCTGGCAACTCCTGAGTGTGACTACATTTGGGAGCCAGACACTGACCCGGTGGACTCAGCGCATCACTTGACCGCTAGCTGTAAGGGGGCCCTGGAGATGTTTATGGTCCACATCTGCTGCATCAACATGGACTGTGTAACCGATATCCAAGACATACCAGAGTGCTCCCCATTTCCTCGTGCACAGTTACCGAGTACATTAAATAGCCAGAGATCTTTGGGGACAAATTTGGAGAGCATAGATCAGGCTTCTTCTTTACTGCATGGGTGTTTTAGACCTGAAAACTGACTCAGGTCAGAAACTTGGCAGGTGATTGATTTTTCCCACTTGAACAGCTGATCTTCGCTACTGCACATCCAGATTTGATAGAGCAAGACACACACCCTTCAATCATCTATGTATTATGTCTTTGTTGACTGCCTGTCTGCCTTCCCCGCACTCTGTTAGCCATCTCTGTGGATGCCTGCAAGTCAGGCACTCCTGTCACTGATAAACTCAAGCTTTCTTCTTGAATAACAGTCAAACATTTTCGGTGAAAATTAAAGAAAATTTTGTTAGTTTATTGAGACATAACTAACACTTTCTTTTCTATTTCAACATTAGTGTCCTAAAGTTTAAGGTTGTATTTTTGGGGTGATAATCTTGCCTTAATTATAACTTCTAAAAAACCAAAATTGGCCAGACAAGGTGGTGCATGCCTGTTAATCCCAGCACTCGGAGCCTGTGGCAGGGGGATCGTTGCGAGTTCCAGACCAGCCTGGGCTACAAAGTGAGCTCAAGGCCAGCCTGAACTACATAGCAAGACCTTCTCTCAAAAAGACCAAAAAAAAAAAAAAAAAAAAAAAACCCTAATCTTTTAAAACAACAATCTTATTGTGAGCAGCAAGTACATGGTAATGTTTGTTGAAGTGGGAAATAGACCAAATGACATTCTATACATAAATTACTCAGCTTAACCTGGTGCTAATAGCAAGTGCAAGCTACTTTCTTGTTTGCAGAATCCCTGTTCATTCATTTGTTGAACACGTGGGTAAAGCTTTCTCTACATCAGGTGGGGAGATAAGAAAACATAATAGAGATCCCCAAGTAAAAGAGCTATCCAGGAAACGCTGAAGTGCTGCCATACAAATCAGCACAAAGGGTGCTGGAGAAGCTTTTAGAAGAGGTTTCTAACTCTGTCTTAGGGGAAACGAGTTGCTGAGGAAAGTGTACCAGAGGAAATTATCGGAACAGTAGAAATACTAACTGGCCAGAGCGGGAGATAGGGAGGAAAGTAGGCAAAAAAGAACAGCATGTGCGTAATCCAGGGAGAGCAGGGACTAAACAGGAACTCAGCATGGTGAGAACATAACATGGGAAGTGCTGGAGGTCACTAGGTCAGAGTGCCAGGTCTAGGTGTTAGGACAAGGTGCTGTGCGTGGCCGCTGGGGCTCTCCTGCAGTTGGTGGCACATCTGGGTGTGGCTGCCTGGGCAATTTTGGAAGCATTACTAAAAGTACTCTGCAGAGTAGGTGGTCTAGCTAGAAGGAGGCCTGCTTGTTCCTGGTACAAGTTGCTGACTAGTTTGAAGTAGAATTGCTTCATTTTCTAGACTCTGTGGATTGTTAGCTGATCTTTCATACCTTCATTATTAAAATTAAACAAGGGTCGGACCTGGTGGCACACGCCTGTATTCCCAGCACTAGGAAGGATCAGGCAGGAGGATTATTGGGAGTTTGAGACCAGCCTGGGCTACAAAGTGAGCTCAAGGCCAGCCTGAACTGCACAGCAAGACTCTGTCTCAAAAAGAAAAAAAAAAAAAAAATTCAACAAATTACAGCTTGTCCATCAATTAATGCAACAGCAGCATAGTGCTCAATTAGTAGCTTTAAAATAAGATTCAGAGAGAAAATTGTCATTATTTTTGTAACATGTATTTGTGTTCAAATTTGATGTCAAACTCCTACAAGTTCTATTTTAAAAGATGTAATACCATATAAATGATCCTCTTCAGAAAAATATTTCTTCCAAAGATGAGACTTTCGGGGCTGGGGATTTAGCTCAGCAGCAAAGTGCCTGCCTGGCAAGTGCAAGGTCGTGACTTCGGTTCCCGGTAACAGAGGAAAAAAAAAAAAATGTGACTTTCTGTCATTATAGTTTCTTAAGAGTGTAATGTAGTTCATACAATGTTGTTTTGTACTTTCTTTTGAGACAGGTCTTACTACATAGCCTAGGTTGGCCTTAACTCCCTGTGTAGCTCAGGCTGGCCTCGAACTTCAGATTTTCCTGCCCCAACCTCCTCAGTGCTACTATTGCAGATGTGCACCATCGTGCACCATTCTCATTCTGGACTGTAAGCTCAAAATCAAAGCTAGTTTTTCTCTTCACATACTATAGAAATGATGCCTGAAATTATACCCTTTAGTTTTTCTTGTCACCTAGTCAAGACATTTCTCTGAGAAATTATATGTGAACTGAGAATTTAGTTTTATTAGCAATAGTTAAACAGAAAGGTACAAGTAGGTACTTAGTAAATATGAGTGTATATAGCATTGGAAATTGAAGTGTCTGACTATAAAAGGAAATATACATTTAGGAGGCATGGAATACTTTATGGAAGGTTCTGAAATAGAATTATGAATATTTTTAGATTAGCATGATTCTAAATGTCCCAAGGCAATTATTAAAGTGCGGTAGAGGGCTGAGGATGTAGTTCAGTGGCAGCTGCTTG
>NW_004955460.1:9807341-9813900 GCF_000276665.1 Chinchilla lanigera | reverse complement strand
CTGGAGACCTGGATGCAGGCTCTGCTGGCTGGAGTGCTGTGTCTTCATTAAGTGATGTTACCAATCGCACACTTTCTGCAGGACCAGTACCTGGTGCTGTTTATTCAATCTCAGCTGTACCTGATACGTCAGAACCATCACCACCAAAAGATCGAGGTATTATGATGATGATGATGACTTTTAAATCACTGCCAGAAACTCCTGTATAACTGCTGTCAGTGGCTTGGTAGTTTCATAGAGGGGCTTATTTTGTTAGAGATATTGCCATATGCTTGGCCAGCGTTCTGTGATGGAAATGATCTTCCTGCAGTGAGTAAACTTTCATTATTAACATGTACCACAACAGTGCATTAGTTTTTAGTTACTCCAATGCAGATAGTTTCTAAGGTTTTGGAAGTTTATTTGCAGTTTATTTCTAAGGTTTGGAAGGATCAACTATCTTCGAGAGAATGGAGGTGAGCAAGCCTTACAGTTTCAGTTCACCAGTAGTTTCTATGTTCCCTAAGTAGATTCAGTATCTGCCCTTGGAAAGGAGCAGATAGGACAGGCATGGTGGCACACGCCTATAATCCCAGCACTCAGGACACTGAGGCAGGACTGTAGCAAGTTCGAGACCAGCCTGAGCTACAAAGTGAGCTCAAGGCCAGCCTGAACTGTATAGCAAGACCCTGCCTCAAAAAAAAAAAAAAAAAAAAAAAAAAAAACAGAAAAAAAAAGGAAAGGAGCAGATAATGTAAACACAGCTACATTCATTTAAATTTATCCAGATAAATGAAACTTTAATACTTTCAATTGGTACTTGGAAGCATTTAAATCTTAAACATTTCAGATGCAAAGAAAGTTAATACTAGAATTAGTTCCTAATTGGAATGACCTCCGGCTTAGAATAATCTGACCATGGTTTTGAGTCCTCTTACTAAGTTGTAGTGTGGGAGAGGGTGGTGTGGTTCGTTAAAGGTGTTCTGAGTGTGTGCGAGGGGAAGATTTTATCACACAACACAAACAACTTCATTGAATGTGACGCAGAGGTTTGAGGTCCTTTGGCTTCACCGGCAAGACTTTCCCATAGGCCGTCTTTCCGCAAGGCTCCAGCTCCTCATTGCTGGGCCTTCCCTTTCTCTCTTCACTCTGCCCTTGTCTTACTCTCTACAGACTCATTTTTCCTTTCCTAAGTTTGTTCTCTATTCCCTCTCAAGCCAAAGTCCACTTAAATAATCATTAGTATCTCTCCAAATAGAGAACCACCTATAGGCCATCCTTGCCTTTCATAGCACCAAGGAACTAGCCAGCCTTTGAGACATTAGTCTTGCTACTGGGGATTTGGAAGGTTCCTAGCACAGTAAGTTGTTTCTTCATCAGTCCCAACCATCAGAACTGAAACTGTGACACCTGGGGCAGCTGATGTGATGGTAAGAATGGAGGTGGCCCTGAATACGAGCATCCAAAGCAAATGTTCGAGGGGACTGGCGTATCTTCTATATTCTATTGATTGTGTTAAGTAGCTATAAAAAGTCATTATAATGACCTCTCATGCAGTTATCAGCCAGTTGGACATTTATTAACTTAGGGCCAGCTCACCCACTGACCCCGTCCCCAGGATTTTAAAGCAAGTCCAACATCTCATATTTCATTTATAAATATTTTAGTCTGTAAACACGTAGAATTTTTTTAAAAGTTAAAAATTTAGTCAATATTCAGATATCTCTGGTTGTCATACAATTTTTTTTAGTACTAGAGTACCAGGGATTAAACCCATGAAGTGCTGGGCTACTTTTTTATTTTCAGATAGGATCTTGCTAAATTGCTAAGGTGTCCAGACTGGCCTAAAACTTGCAGTCCTCCTGCCTCGGCCTCTTGACTACCTGGGACGACATGCATGCACTATCATAGGTGGCTCTATAGTTTGTTTGCAGTAGTTAGTCATTGAAAGCAACATCCCCATGGAGTTTGCATTTTGCGTTTGTGGGTGTGTCTATGAAATTTCTTTTAATTGGTAAATCTCTTACTTGTTGTGTTTGCAGTTTATTTACTGAAGAAACTAAAAATCATTTAGCTTCTCATGTTCTAGGTTCTGTCTGTTTAAATCCCTTTCTACCCTGTATTTCTGGCCGTGATGATGAGATTTAGAATGTCGATCACATATCGCTATTTATTAGGCTTTAAAAGCATGCCAAGCTTTGTTTATGAATCTTCACTGTTTATTTTTCTACAGGTGATGGCATTGCGCTGCCACAGAAAATTCTTTTTCCCTCAGAGAAGATTTATCTTAAGTGGCAGAAAACGGATGACATTGGCGCTGGGCTTCAGAATCTGAGCAACACCTGTTATGCCAATGCAGCATTACAGTGTTTGACATACACACCACCTCTTGCCAATTACATGTTATCCCAGGAACACTCCAGGATGTGTAAGTGTTACGTGCTGTGGTGTGTGTGTGGACTGTGCTATGCTAACCTACTCATTTTTTTCCCTCTGAAATGAAGAGAATTAAGTCATGTTATGTGATGATTAAGAAGTTGGTTTATTCTTTTAGAATCCAGGATTAGTATGTAGCTTGCATAAGAAGCATATTGCAAAAAAAAAAAAAAAGCATATTGCATCCAATTTGACCTGGGGGTGGGTATTTAAAAGGAAACCCATTTTCTCATCATGGAGCACTTCTAATCCCCTTGTAGTTTTCTACACTTTTAAAAAATATTGTGTGTGTGTGTGTGCGCGCGCGCACACACTGGGGATTGAACCCAGGATCTCACACAAGTCAGGTAAGTGCTTTACCACTGAGCTACACCCCAGTTCTTACACTCGTTAAAAATGTGACATAATGTCTGACATGAACGGTTGGGACAAACAGGGTTAAGAAATCCCGCCTCTGGCATGCATTGGAAGGCTTGATTCATTTTCAGGCTTCTGAGCCCAGGAGGAGAAGAACTTTGACTACTGCCCCAACCTCATGGAATTCATACAGGGCTTTCCTTTTAGCATTTGAGAGCTCCATCTTTAAACCGCAGGGCAGAAAATCAGTTAGAATATATGAAGATGTCTTGAAATAGAAGCCAGCTCAGTGTGGACTACAGAATTTGAGAATTTAGAATGTCCACGTTTGAGATTTCTGACCTCTTGCATATCCTGATTATCTGTCATGCTTTCTAAGGGAAAAGCTTTCTCCCTGTTCTTTGCTCTGAATTGATGTATGTATGCTCTGGTGCTATTTGTCAGTGATTTGGTTAAAATAAGCAAGAAACCTCCCTAGTTTCTTCCTGCATAATTCTTTACTGAATGCAGAATTTACAATGATTGTTCTACAACCGTTTTTCTGTGCAAAGAGCAAATTCATACTTGTAAAGTATTTGGTAAGGACAGAAAAATTTAAACCAAGGGAAATCACCTAGAATGTCGTCACCTAGGTGTATTCGCTATGCCAGGGGCTTTAAATTACAGAATGAATATTTCGTTTGCCCTCTTTCTAAATCCATAATTCATTCTCCACAGCCAGTTTTCCTTTCACTTTTGTGCTTAGTGGAAGCAGGGTGTGGTTGAAAATCCAGTACTGGCATTGGGATGGCAAGAGAAAGTGTACATGTCCTATATATCTTTTGTCTTCTTTCATTACATTTACACCTTTCCTCATCCTCCTCCTCTTCCTCCTGGTTTGTTTGTAGTTGTAAGTAGTATTTTATTTTTAATTTTGACATCTGTGTGGTCCTTGCAGGAATATACAGATACATTTGATTTCTGCATCATGTTGATCTTGTACACTGTGACCTTGCTGAAGGCATTTACTAGCGCCAGGCTTTTTTGTTTCTGTTTTTTGGACAGATTCCTTGAAATTTTCTACATGCACAGTCACATCATGTCATGTGCTCCTCAGGACAGTTTTACTCATACTTTACTCATCTGTTGGCCTTATTGATTTCCTTGTTTTATTTTCTTATTTCCCTGGCTGGATCTTCTAGCACTCTTTGAGGAAGGGTGTTAAGAACAGACATCCTTGCTTCTTTTCTGATATGAGGGGGAAAACACTCAATTTGCTGTGCCCATTTCTATTTTTCTGATTGCTTTTTATCCTCAAGGTATACGGATTTTTGTCAAATGCTTTCTGCATCAAATTGATGGAATCATGTGATATTTCTTCCCCTCCTCCTCCTCCTCCTTCTTTTGCCTCTTCTTATCTTTTTGAGACAAGGTTTCACTATGCAGTGCAGGTTGGCCTTGAACTCCCTCGTAGCCTAAGTTGGCCTCAAATTTGCAGCGATCTTCCTGCCTCAGCCTCCTTAGTGCTGGGATTTCAGGTGTGCGCTACCAGGCCTGGCTTGGTATTTGTTTTTTAGCTTGTTAATATAGTGAATTACATTGGTTGATTTTTATATTATTTCTACATACCTAGAATAAATTCTGGTCACAGTGTGTAATTCTCCATTATAGATTGCCCAATTTTATTTGCTAATAGGTCAGTAAGGATTTTTACATCTGTACTCCAGAGATATTTTCTGTATTTGCACTCTTTGTCTGGTTTTGGTGTCAGTGTAAAACTAGCTACATAATTTTGTAGCTAGTTGCGATGAACTAACTGCTTTTTGCTGTTTTTTTTTGAAGCAATTTTATAGAATTGCTGTTAGTTCTTTTTAAAATGTTTAGAATTCTCCTGAGCAACTATGTGGCCTTGGAGATTTCTTTTTGGGAACTTTCAAATCACAAATTGAATTCTCTTAGTAAGTATAGGGTTACTGAAAGTATTAATTTTATATTGGATGAGTTGTGGTAGTCTGCTTTTTTGAGAAACTGGTCTATTTCTTCTAAATTTATGTGTATAAAGTATGCACAGTCTTTACTATCCTTTTGATGTTTACACCCCGAATTAATAATATCCCCAGTTTCATTCCTGATATTGGTAATTGTTATAAATTTCCCTTTTGGCACTGCTTTGTGTCCCCAAATTGTATTTTTATTCCATTTACCTATATTTTAAAATTTTTCTTGAGTGGCTGGGTATGGTGGTAAAAGCTTATAATCCCAGTACTCAGGAAACTGAGGCAGGAAGATCGATGTGACTTTGAGGCCAGCCTGAACTGCATAATCAAACCCTGTTTCAAAAAGACAAAAAAAATTTTTTCCCTTGAAATTCTTTGATCCTTGAATTATTTAGACATCTTTAGTTCCAGTTATTTGGAGATTTTATCTTTCTCTTACTGAGGTTTAGTTTTGATTCCATTGTGATTGAAGAAGACTTTAAGGGTTTTGAGGCCTCTCAAACAAATGTGTATTCTGCTCTTGGTGGATGGAGTATTCTATAAATGTTGATTTGATTTTATGGCTGAGAATATTGTTTTTTCAATATATTTTATGATTTTTCTGTGGAATTATTCAAGGAGTCATTGACAGAAAGGTTTTGAGGTTTCCATCTCTAAATGTAAGTGTTCCTTTGTCAAGTCTCAGTTTTGAGTTTGATTCACAAATTTTTCAGCTTTGTTGTTTGGTACAAACACATTTAAGGTAGTTTTGTCCTTTTTCTTTTTTTTTGTGGTGGTGCTGGGATTGAACCCACGGCCTTCACAGGTTAGCAAGTGTTCTGCCACTGAACTAAACCAGCCCTTGAAAATTTTCAAGCAGTCTTGCTAAGTTGCCCAGGCTGGGCTAAAATTTGTGATCCTCCTGCCTCAGCTTCCCAGTTACTTAGAATTACAGGTGTGTACCACCACATCTTGCACGACTGCTGTTGTCTTAATAGGCTGACCCTTAAATATGTAATGCATCAATTACAATAAATATATAATGTTCCTCTGTCCATTCTGTCCATCTGTCTATCTGTGTCATTCATTCATTCTTTCATTCATTTTGTATTGGAGATTGAATCCAGAGCCTTTGTTCTGCAGTGTAACTTTATCAGACATTAACATACTTTCTTTTTCTTGAGTAATAGCTGCACAGTGTACCTTTTCCATCCTTTTACTTTCAGCCTGCTTGCAGCATTACATTTGAATTTGGTTTGTTATAGACAGCATATGGTCGGATCATGTTTTTTAATGCATTTTGTCAATCTTTGTCATTTATTTGTTTGTTACTGGGAATGGAACCCAGGGCCTTCACACTGAGCTATATCTCCACCCCATTTTTCACTGTTTTCTTCTTTTTCTTTTTTTGAGACAGGGTCTCACTGTAGAGTTCAGGCTGCCCCTGAATTCGCTATGCAGCCTGGTTTTAAACTTGTGGCAACCCTCCTGCTTCAGTCTCCTGAGTGCTGGGATTATAGGCACGTGCCACCATGCCCGACCACTTTTCATTTTGGAACAGTTCTTGCTAAGTTTTCCAGGCCTGGCTCATATTTGTGATTCTTCTGGCTCAGCTGCTCAGGGAGCAGGACTTACAGGTGTGCACACCACACACCACTATGTCTTTTAATTGGTGTATATAGAACATTAGAGTAAGAGGATTATTGATGTACCAAGGCTTACTGTGCCATTTTATGTTCTGGTTTTTGCTTGTTCCCTTCATTTTCTTTCTTTCTTTCTTTTTTTATTTTTTATTTTAAAGAGTAAGAGAAGGATAACAATAATGGGGGGGG
>NW_004955460.1:9804234-9806156 GCF_000276665.1 Chinchilla lanigera | reverse complement strand
TATATTTTTTGGTACTGGGAATTGAACTCAGGACCTTGTGCTTAGCAGGCAGGCACTTGTACCACTGAGCTATATTCCCAGCCTTTGAATTTTTTTAGAATTCCATTTTTACTAGTGTTTTTGAATGTATCTCTTTGTGTTGCTCTAGCTATTGCATTATACGTACATAATTTATCAGTCTGCTGGTAGTGTCATGTTAGCAGTTCGAGGGAAGTTTAGTACTATCTCTTTTTGTCTCTTTACTCTCTCGTAAGTCATAATTGTTTTAAATATTCTTTTCTCCTTACACTTAGAGCCAGGTCAGGAAGTGGTACAATTTTTATTTGAGGAATTTTTGGTTCTTGGTGTAGTGAAGGATTTTTCATTTGAAACCTGGTGTCTCTGCATTATATTAGGGACACTGGGTCTTATCTAACCTCTCTTAACCAGCTTTTCTATCACTGCTCAGGCAGAGGAAGTGAGGGTAGGCTGAGGTAGAAGCCCAGGTCCTCCACGCAGCCTCCATTGGCTCAAAGTGGGGCTTGGAGCCCTTGTTGCTGTGGGGTGAGGGTGAAAGTTGTAACTCTGCTGGGTTCCCACTGCCGCTCCGTGGGAGAAGCTTTGTTCCCACAGGGCAAGTCCTGACTGGGACCCTGCAGGGTGGGCTAGAGGGGAAACCTCTGTGTTACTGGGTGAGGGCGGACGTGCAGGCTCCACATAGCTTCACCTGCTTGAGGCAGGGGACTTACACCCATGGTGAGGAAAGTGCCAGCTCCAAACCCACCTCCCCTAGCTCTATTCTGGGGGTGGGATGGTGCCTTAGAGTCTGGCAAGTGACGTCCAGGCTCTCCACTTGGCCCCTGCAGGCATGGGCAGAGGTGGAGTCATAGCTGCTCCACAGAATGTGACTGTTCTTTTACACAGTGATCAGTCAGAAATGTTTTCAGATGGAGGCACAGGAGAGGCCAAAGAAAAATACATTTTAGTGTATTTATTGGCCCTGGAGACAGGATATGGCATGCTACATACCAAGGGCCATGTGGGAAAGACACCAGAGTGGTCAAGAGGTAGAAGACAGGAATGAGAGGAAAGCATTAGGGCAGAGCATTTCTTGAGGTCTCCACAGGCCAGGTAAAAGAGGGCAGGGTAAATCATTTACACTGGCTGCTCTGACAGTTTTACTGGGCTGGGCTGGGAGCCGCAGGGGTGGTCATGGGCATGGGCCAATTACTGCAGAGTAACACTGCCCCCGGGATGTACAGGCCAGATAGAAGGGAGCACGGTTCTGGACTGTTAAGTGTGCAGAGCAAAGTTGCGCTCCTGGCTCAGCCATTCCCATCTCTGAGAATTGCGAGAAGCGGTGTCTTCCCAGCCAGAAAGCTTTTTAAAGCTGCAGTCAAAGACTGTTAAAGGTATAATATTTGGGGGAAATGCATACACACACAGGAGATGATGTGCAACAATTTTTCTAAAGTTGTCTGTCACAGTGAGCTGCCCCTTCCTCCTCCTTTGGGTGGATGGAACAGGCAGGCTCTCTGAGGGGCTTTGTTCTGTGCACTTGGTGGTGTTCCCAGGTTCCTGACTTCTGCAGCTCCAAGTCTGGACTATTGGATGCACATGGCCGGTGTCCTGAGGTCCCTTGTGTGTCTCTTTTTCTCACTATCTTTCAGTGTCTTTCGTGTTTGTTGAATATATAGGTCCAAGGATTTTGTTGTGTGTGGCAGAAGGAACAGGGAAAAGTGCTCTTTCATCTTCCCCGAGGTGCAACTCTCATCTTCATGAAAGATGTTGACATCTCATTTTTCTTTTAATGCTGAAAGCTGTTTTCCTGCATGATCTGCTGGGCTGCACTGGTTCTGACAAGTCTGTTGTCAGTTTTCCCTTCCTCTGGAATGTTTTTTATTTCTAGCTGCTGTTAAGATTTCATCATTTGTCCTAAGCAG
>NW_004955460.1:9788662-9803160 GCF_000276665.1 Chinchilla lanigera | reverse complement strand
CAGAATATTTACATAGAAATTTCTAACTCCTGTTATGGGGGACATTGCTTCATTGTTTGAAACTAATGATAGTACAAGAAAAAAATTCTTATTTTTCCAGGATAGAGTCACTAAGACCACAGCTTTCGAAACTAGGAAAAGTATGAGTCAAGTCTGATTATGTGACCTTGGGCAGATTTTTAACTCTCAAAGCCTTTTTTTTCCTCTCATGAACTAGAACCAATATATACTTATCATTTAGGTTTTTTAGAGAATTAAGTGAAAATAAAAGTAGATAGGTTAATGCATACACCTAGCAGCTGCTACTGTTACTTCACTTCAGGAATGTGCTCTTCATTTATGGTTTACTGTCTAGTCTAGTTTTGTTAATATGGGGCATTGTCGTCTATCTTTCAGGTCATGTGGAAGGATTTTGTATGATGTGTACAATGCAAGACCATATTACCCAGGCACTCAATAGTCCTGGGGACGTTATTCAACCCAAGTTTGTCATCCATGAAATGGAGCGTAAGTATCAACCAGAGAAGTATTTTTCAACAAGGTATTCTTTTCCCGAGATGAGGACTAATATTGTTGCCTAGGCATACCCCTACCTCAGCCTCCTGGGTAGCAGGGACTAACAGGGATGCACCATTGTGCCTGGCCTTTAGCTAGTTAGTCTTAATGGCCTAGATGATTAAAAAAAAACCCAAAGTTTACTACAAAATAAACCACATGTATTTATTGTACATGGATATGTCTTTTTTTTTATTTTTTTATTTTTGAGACAAGGTCTTGCTATATAGTGCTGGTTGCCCTTGAACTCATTATGTAGCCCAGGCTGGCCTCAAACTCATGGCAATCCTCCTGCCTCAGTCTCCTGAGTGCTAGGGTTACAGGTGTGTGCCACCATACCCAGCTGGATATGTCTTTAATTAGTAATAAATGTTTAGTTAAACATTTACTATATAAGCTATTTATTAAATTTTAAAGAGATGACACTATAATAAAGAAGACCATGGTTTAATATAGGCAAATTTTAAATGATTTAAAACAGAGTTTGTTAATAAAATCATTTAAAAGGCCTTTTCTCAGATAATTGGATTTCTATGCTGAGTAGTCTCTCATATTGTCCTTCTCTTTAAATGGTTTATATTTAGTTTTAATTTGGTAAATTAATCCTGTATTATACATAGTCACAAGAATTGTCAAAATGAAGGTAACTATACTTTCTCAGAAAAATTTATACTCATAGCTTAACTAAATTTATGAACAAACTTCAATTTTTACTGTTTAATTTTAAATTTCTAAATAGATTGCATGAAATTTTCTTAGGTATTTTCTAAGTGCCCCCCCCACTCGATCCCCCCACAGCCGAGGGTCTCACGGGGTAGCCCAGGCTGGCCTCAAACTCGAGATCCTGCGCACCACCACACCGGGCTCTGTGTGCCTTTTGCATTAACTTTTACATCATTTTAATTAGCCAAGTTATACTAAAAGTGCACACAAAGAAAAAATGCTTTTCACTCTTAATCTGGTATCTAGCTTGGTAATTATAGGAATGCATAATTATACAATGATAAACAATATGAAAATCTTGTCTTAAAAGCTGCTCAAGATTAAAGATTAAATGGGCCGTTGGCATTATTGGTGGACCAGAGTGGACAGTGCAGAAATCTTTAACACATATTGGCGCCAAGGGTGGTGCCACACACCTGTAACCCCAGCACTTGGGAACTGAGGCAGGAGGATTGCCATGAGTTTGAGGCCAGCCTGGGCTACAAAGTGAGCTCAAGCCCAGTGTGAACTCCATAGTAAGACCCTGTCTCAAAACGACTAAAACTAAAGAAAACATACAGGGTTCTGGCAAAATTTTAGGCAGGACAATGCTGATTATTTTGTTTCTTTTTTTTGGTTTTTGTTTTGTTTTGTTTCCGGTACCAGGAATCCAACTCACGACCTTGCGCTTGCCAGGCAGGCACTGTGCCACTGAGCTAAATTTCCAGCCCCTGATTATTTTGATTATGTATACATTTATTTTTAGACACATATATATAGCAGGCAGGAGTAATAATCTAGTTGTTAGGAAAGTGGCACGTATACACACATACTGTTGAATCATGGAACTGCTATTTATATTGGTCAAAACTGGTGGAATATTGGAAGTTCTATATTGTTTAAGCCAGACTATATTTACATCCCTACACATATAAGACTCAGTGTCTAATAGGTTTTGTGCTATAATACATTTGTGCTAGAGACTGATTTATAATTTTTAAAAATGCTTTCTTCTTGCACCTGCTTAGTCATTTAGGACTGAAATGTTACTGTGCAGCTGACAATATGACTTTTTTTGCAGTCAATGGTGCAGAATTGAGTAGCTTGCATATTTGTGTTCTGCACAGGTCTCTGATGGATTTGGGTGTCATATTTAAAATGGGTGCACTAACCTAACACTTTGGAAGAGCCTGAGTCACTAGAACCAATGTGGACTTTATTGAAGTGGAACTGTATTAACTTGGTAAAGACACAGAGTCACTCTGTGGCTGCTCTCAGACTCTCAGGAACTGCAGCCCCTGTGGGCTCCTGGTGAAAGTGCGCGGTGCTTGTGTCAGTGCTACTTCCTCGTTAAGTGCAGTTATTTGGGGGTTTTCTGAGTAACATGAGGTGTAACTTTGGGCTGGGGATATAGCTCAGCGGCATAAGTGCCTGCCTGGCAAACACAAGGTTCTGAGTTCGATTCCCGGTACCAAAAAAAAAAAAAGAAACATGTAATTTTGCAGCCTAGGCATTTAATATGTAATGATAAAGCCTTGTCTCTGCTTAAAACTTATAGGTATAGCTAGGAACTTCTGTTTTGGAAAGCAAGAAGATGCCCATGAATTTCTTCAGTACATCATTGACGCTATGCAGGAAGCATGCTTGACTGGCATCGATGCGTGAGTATACGTGGTTTCTTCAGCTTACATCACTGGCTTACCACGTTTGTTTTGCCTTTTATGTTGAAAATACACAGATCTGTTTGCTTTACCTTTTGGCTTTGCATTTTCTCTTTCTCACTTGATTTGCATTATTTTATCTTATTTACATTTTATTTTATTTATTTATTTATTTTTGTCTTTTTGAGACAGGGTCTCGCTATGCAGTTCAGGCTGGCCTTGAGCTCACTTTGTAGCCCAGGCTGGTCTCGAACTCGCAACGAACCTCCTGCCTCAGCCTCCCAAGTGCTGGGATTACAGGCCTGCGCCACCACACCCAGCCTTGCATTATTTTAAAATGACTAAAATTTAAAAACACGTGCTTACTGTCCCAATTTGAATCTGTTGAACTATAGATGCAAGGAAATGAACACTGGCTTTGCTGTTCTTTAATTCTGAGCATCAGGATGCCTTGGCAGATCTAGAAGTACCTGCTCCTCCTTTCTAATTGTGCCAGACATTTCCTCTGTTGACCTCCCGCCTTATAAATCTGTTTGCTGTACTCTAGCTCGTGCCTGCTCTCTGTCTGTCTGTCTCTCTGTCTCTCTGTGTCTCTCTCTCTACCAGTTCCTATAGCTTCTCCCTAAAATCTAAGTGCAGACTCAAGAGAAGGATGGGTGAGACAGTCATGTAACACTCCTAACCCAGCCGCTACTGCCCATGCACCCGGTTCCCACACCTCCCTTTGCATTCCACTCGCTTCCTGGCCCTCAGGGTCTGGATGATGACAGACTCTGCCTGCTCTACCTTCCCCAAGTCCCACTCCGGGTCATAAGCCTGTGAGGGTGTCTTCCTCCTGCTGCTTTGCTTCTGAGCCACATTCCCACCTTGATTTCAAAGTCCCTTCACAATTTAGCTCCTTCCATCATCCTCCCCAGATCCTCGCTGTGTTCCTCCAGGCAGGGCCGGTCTCTGGGGACCATGCAGGCTGATTTTTTATTTTCTGTGGCTCTCCTCTCTGAGTTCTTGTTCTTTTAGAAATACACATGCTTTTAAAATCCAGTCATAGCATCCGTACTTTTGCAGAATTCTTATATCACTGTTTTGTCTTTTTCAGATTTGACAGACACACCCAGGCCACCACACTGATGTATCAGATATTTGGAGGGTATCTAAGATCCAGAGGTCAGTTTTTGTCACAAGTCCATAAAGTGGCTCATGCATGTGTTATCAGAATGAAAATAGTAGAAATAAGGAGAACTAGAGATTCCCTCTCCCGCCCCAGAGGCAGCCTTGTACCAGTTCCTAGTATATCCTCCGGGCAGTCTCTTACTCATGAGCAAGCTGAGAGCCAACTATAGAATACGTTTGTTTTTCCCTTAATCTTAGTAGTAACCTTTCTATTTGAGCACACAGAGGTCTAACAGGTTCTTTCATACCTGCAATAGTGTCCATTTGTTTTATTCTCCTACTGATGCATACTTAGCTTTCTATTCTGTTGTTACCACCAGGGCCTTATTGAACAGCACCCGTGTACTCACGCTTTTGTGTCTATGTACAAGTGTACACAATAAACTCTAAGTGTTAGAATTTGAGTCATAAGATGTATTTTAAACTTTTATACTGACATGCTTTCAGTCTAAGAGATCATACCAGTAGTGCAGAACAGGTGAAATTTATGAGACTTTTTCCTACACTGTGTATAAGATTAACTTTTTTCCTAACCTAGTAGAAAAAAAGTTAAACTGTTTTTCAATTTTTTTTACTTTGAAGTAGTATTTGTATTCTGTAATTGCAATACATGAGACTGCCATACTGATTCCACGTAGCTTATCTTTTGCATTTTGTTTTTATTTCAGTCCAATGTTTAAATTGCAAGGGTGTTTCAGACACTTTTGAGCCATGTCTTGATATTACATTGGAGATAAAGGTAAATTTAATAGTTTTCGTTGTGGTTAAGTTTTAAATCTTTTTTACTCTTTGACTTTTTACTTAATAAAACCGGGTTTTATATTTGTTTTTGTTTAGTTTTGGTCTTTTTGAGACAGGGCTATGCAGGTCAGGCTGGCCTTTGTAGCCCAGGTTGGCCTCAAACTCGCAACGATCCTCCTGCCTCAGTAATACCAGGTTTTGACATCTCTATCAGCAAACCTTAGATGGCTCTTATTCTTTAAAAGTTGTTTTTGCATCTTGCATTTTCTTTTCGGCGGGGGGAGGTTTCCAGTTCCGGGATTCACACTCATGACCTTCCGTATGCAAGCAGGGGCTGTGCCGCAGAGCTAAATCCCCAGCCCCACATCTGGCATTTTCTGAACTACATTTTTTTTATTCTTGAGCTTTTGCTTCTCTGATAACAGATGTAACATGCTTATGATGAAAAGCACAAGCACTGCAGATATATTAAATCTGCCCTTTAGCACTGTTGCTCTTGGTCATCTGATATGCACTGCCTCAGAATAGAGTAGGTCCTTTTTTACAAAACTGAGACTATGAGCAGGGCACAGTGCTGCGTGTGTATAATGCCAGGACTCAGGGAGGCTCAGACAGGCAGCACAAGTTTCAACCCAAATTGGGCAACTTAGTGAGACTCTGTTTAAAATAAAAATAAGGGACGGGCTGGGACTACAGCTAAGTGTGAAAGCCCTGGGTTGGATCCCCAGTATTGCAAAAAAGAAAAAAACAGAAAAAATTTAAAAAGGGAGTCTACCTTAGTCTATTTGTCCACTTGCTGTTTTCATTTCGCTCTGCTTGGAGACCTTCCACATCAGCGTGTTTGGGCAGTGGGTGGGGGTTCAGTAGCTGGATAGAATTCCATGTTGCCTTCTACTTTTACAGCATTCTAAGTAAAGCTGCAGTGAGCCACCTCCATACATATTTTTGTTCACTTTAATCTGCTTGTTTTTAATTGGGGTGAGGCTAATCATCCTAAAGGAAAACATTTTTGTGTGTGTATGGCATTGGGGATTGAACCCAGGGCCTTCTACCACTTAGCCCCATTCCCAGGCTATTTTAAAAAATTTACTCGAGATTGACTCTAAGTTGCTCAGGCTGGACCCAAACTGCCAATCCTCCTGTCTCAGTCTCCCAGGTAGTTGGGAACTCAGCCACACCATACCCATAAAAACATTTTTTTCATAAAAATTCTCATTTGTTTCTCTGAGTCTTCTGCTTGCTTGCTCTCTCACAAACCATGACAGTGCACCTACTTGTTCTTTTTCCTCCCAGGCTGCTCCGAGTGTTAACAAGGCATTGGAGCAGTTTGTGAAGCCGGAACAGCTCGATGGCGAGAACTGCTACAAGTGTAGCAAGTATGATGGGGGGTGACTTGCAGTCCCTGACATGGCTGCTTCACTTGGGATGACAGGGAGCCTTGACTGTAAAGGGCGTGCTGTGTTTGAATGGCTCGCTAGGTTGCCTTAGCTCCTGGTGCCCTCTGGGAGACCCAGGCTGTGTGTCCCACAGAGGCCGGAACATGAAGGTCCGGTGTCTGCACTCTCTCAAGATGGGCAGCTCTGCACCCTTGGAGAACTAGTGCTGCCACCCGATGCCGCAGTGCTGCCACAGCTTCTTCAAGATGATGCTCCTTCAACATGGCAGCATCTTCCTTGACTCCCCTCTCAGAGGAGACTGGAGGGAGGGTGGGGTCACCTTCTCTCCCAGCAGAGTTGAGGATCTTTCTTACACTGGGTACCCATGGGGGGACAGAGGCTGCTGGAAACTTCATTTACATTATTCAATAGCGCATTTGCACAGGCAGTCACGGGAGTCTGTTTTAAGAACCCCTGTTTCATAAAATAAAAAAATAGAAAATTCTATAGTATCAAGAACCCCTGTTTCATTTGTTTTAAGTGGATTTTCACTTGATAGCCAGGTGATACAGATATCTATATTAAATAATCTTTTCTTGCCAAGTAAGTATTCAATATCTGGGGGAAGACGGTGCTTTTATCTCCAAGACTAGGCATTTTTCCTGACACTTTTCATCTTTTTTTCCCTTTTGTATCTGGGTAGGGCTTTGCTTTCACAGAATTATACCAGCCTAAAAAACCAGTTAGCTTTCAGTGCCTTAGAAGTGAGTTAACCTATGATGTTCTTCTGCAGTGCTGGGGGTTGAACTCAAGACCTTATGCATGCTAGGCCAGCGTCCCACCTCTGAGCTACACCCCCAACCCACATTAATCTGTTTTTCACATCATGGGGCCCTGTGCCGCCTGATGTTTCAGAATTGAGCTGTCCTTCCTGTCATGCTACTCGGCAATTTCCCCGATTTCGTTTGCTTTTTTGTTTTATTTTTTGTTTTTTGAGACAGCGTCTCTCTTTGTAGTTGAGGCTGCTGTTGAACTCATTATGTGTAGTCCAGGTTGGCCTAAAACTCGTGGTGATCCTCCTGCCTCAGCCTCTCGAGTGCTGAGGTTGTAGGTGTGTGCCACCATGCCTAGCTACCCCCAGCATTTTTAATTTAAATATCTCCAGTGTTTGTTTGGAGCAGGAGGATGTTCCTTATCTATTATGCTTGTGTTTAAATCTTAAATGAGGGTGTTTCAGAGAAATAGCAAGGGAAAGACTAAAAAAATTCACATAAAATTTTGATCTTCTTAATCTTTTGTTTGTTTACCTCAAGGTGCAAAAATATGGTTCCGGCTTCAAAGAGGCTTTCCATACACAGATCACCTAATGTTCTTACACTTTCTCTGAAACGCTTTGCAAATTATTTTGGTGGAAAGATTTCTAAGGTATGTAGATGATGTTATTAATAAGCTTTTATGGGAAGCCAAGACTTACGTGCCAGTAGCTGTTAAAAATTACAAATAACCTAATAAACAATTTGTTGATTGACTTTATAAGCTTTTCTTGGATAGCAGGGGAAAGAAGTCAAAGTATTGAGTTAAGATTTTGGTCTGTGTGCTTATGAGGATATATGTGTTTACTGTACTCCTGGGGGCAAGGCTGTCTACTGATAAAATTAGGAACTCACCTGTGTTTTAGCTTCATGGTTAATTCTTTGGTATCCGTGGTAATGGGAGGATAAAGGGAGAGCGTGGATAATTTGAAATCCAAAGAGGACTCCCCCTCCAGATCTTGCCTCTCTTTCATCAAAGTTTATTTTCTTGTTTTCTGATTTTTCACTTACACTGAATTTTCCTACTTTCTTCTCACTTACTGAAGGTTGAAAGGGTCCAAAGGAAATAGCAAAGCTGGGCATGGTGCACTCGGGAGGCTAAGGCAGGAGAATAGAAGTCTTGGGCCACGCTGGGCTACATAGCGAGTTTAAAGCCAGCCTGGTCTACATAGTGAAGTCTTATTTCAAAAAACAAGTAAAAAATGCAGTGACATAGAAGAGAAATAACTGATAACATTCTTAAATTATTCGAAGTGGCCTGGCAGGGTGGCATATGCCTGTCATCCCAGCACTAGGGCAGCTGAGGCAGGAGGACTGCTGCAAGGTCAGCCTAGGCTACATAGTGATTTCAAGGCCAACCTGAACTGCATAGTAAGACCCTGTCTCAAAAACACAAAGTAATTAATTAAAATAATTGGTGGTGAATGCCCAGTTATCGTTTTGTGACTGTCTTGTATCGTGGATTTGATATGTGACAGTCACAGTGGATCCTTACTTAAGGAAAATAAGGACAGCGAGAATGTCTTCCAGGTTAATCGTGTCCTTTGAAAAGTGAAGAAATGCACTGGGTTTCTGCTGGAACATCACTGTGCAGCATTGTGCGGGTTTCCTGGGACACCCTAAATACCCTGCACCAGGGGAGCCTTCGGTGCCTTTAAAAATTACATTGCTTTCTCCTTTGTCCATCTCTTCTTTAGGATGTGAAATATCCTGAGTATCTTGATATTCGGCCATACATGTCTGAACCAAATGGAGAACCCGTTATTTATGCTTTGTATGCAGTGTTGGTCCACAGTGGATATAACTGCCGTACAGGCCATTACTTCTGTTACGTGAAAGTGAGCCGTGTGGATTTTGCTCATTGCTTTTACATAGACTCTGTAGGACAGCAAGCACTAGCATTCTTTGGGGGGAAGGTGGGAGTTTTACAATTAAAGTGTGAATGCTTCTTTTTCTTATTCTTTTTATTCTGTCCTTGTTAACCTGACAAACTCTGATCTTTCCCTCTTACTGGCTGTCTTCCGCAGGCTAGCAACGGCCTGTGGTATCACATGAATGACTCCACTGTATCTGCTAGTGATATTAGATCGGTACTCAGCCAACAAGCATATGTGCTCTTTTATATCAGGTACTGTCATGAAAACAAGTTACCACACTCTCTGTAATGTCATTTCTTTTCATGTCATCCACATTCAATTCAATTTTGAGGTTTTTTTTTTTATTTATTGATTTATTTATTCCTGGTACCAGGAATCAAACTCCGGACCTTGCGATTGTCAGGCAGGTGCTGTGCTGCTGAGCTATATCCCCAGCCCTTGAGTTTTGTTTTAAAAACCAGAGTTTAAGGATTACCCTGACGCATGTGTGCAGAGTACAGAGGCCACTTCTGAGTACAGATTATGAGGTTGCGTCAGCTTGCTGCTCTTTGGCACTCAGTGCTGCACATGCAGAGGAAGGGAAATGTGAGAGGTGGGGAGCGGGTGGCTTATGCTACTGGCAGCAGACGGAGCGGACCTGGGGATGTGGAGAGCCTGGGTAGAGGGCTTGAGAAGGGGACTCTGAGCACCCTGCACAGTCTCACCCAGCACCTCCCTAGTGCTGAGCACAGTGCTGGTTAGGCATCAGGCTGGGCTGGGACCAGCAGTTGGGCTGATTTGGCTGTAGCTGCAAGCTGACTTACAATTCCACTTATGGAAAAAAATTCTGATGTGTACCCCATGGTGTCCCCCAACCCTGTTTTTTCCATGCTGGGAATAGAACCCAGGGCCTCGAACAAGCGAGGCAATTGCTACCACTGAGCCATGACCTAACCCTTTTTTATTGGTACCAGGAATCGAACTCACAACCTCGCACTTGCCAGGCAGGCGCTGTGCCACTGAGCTATATCCCCGGCCCAAGGTGTCCTTTTTAAATATGGAAGCTTCAGGTTAAGAATAACCTAAAATGTTCAACAATGGCAGAATGATGTGTTGAAATTTTATGCCATTGTTAAGAGTGATTTTTTCTTTTCTTTCTTTTTGGAGACAGTGTCTTGCTATGTGGCCCATCACCTGCCAAGACGGATTGTTACAAACCTTTTCTTTAATGCTTTGGGAAAGTGCTGAGCGTATGTGGAGGGAAAGCAGTTCGAAATATCAAACCCTGGTGTTGGGTGAAAGATGGGGGACGATCTGTCCAGTCAAAGGGGAACCATCTCTGAGGGTGTGACGTGTTCTTTCCCTATTTTTCTGGACACTAGGGGATTTCTACCATGTTATGCATTTTTAATTTTAAAATACAAACAGAAAAACTAGCCTTCCAATATCAGCATCCTCAGGATACAGAGTTTAAAAATACCATTTCCTTTACCCAACTGCCCTTGTGTCCTGAGCTGAGCACCCCGACACTGACCCACACCCCTAAGGGAGCTAATGCATCGGATGGCTCTGTGCAGAGTGACTGAGAAGCAGTATCTTTGCCATCAGTGTCTTTCCGAGGAACTGAGTTTAGAAATCCGTCTCTACTAAGATGCCCTCCATCATCCTAAGCCCTCTCATTCTTTGTCCCCAGGTCCCACGATGTCAAAAATGTAAATGAACTTACTCATTCCACTCGTCATCCCGGTCAGTCCTCTCCCCGCCTGGTCACCAGTCATCAGGGTGTCACCAACAAGCAGGCCGCATCCGGGCTTACTGGCCCACAGTTTCCCTCTCACAAGAGAAAGGTAACACTTTAGAGGTGGCATCTGATTTTTACCTCTAAGGTCTATCCTCAAACACTCTCTATACCTGGATTTCTTGTCAAAACAGGTTATGCAGACCCTTCATTTCAAAATATTAAATACAGACGACTGGGGATGTAGCTCAGTGGCATTAAGTGCCTGCCTGGCAAGTGCAAGGTCCTGAGTTCAATTCCCGGTACCAAAAAAAAAAAAAAAAAAAAGCATCCACCAAAATATTAAATATACAGGAAATCTCAGTGTGAACAGGGTGGTGGAGAGGAACATCTGATGTGAGTATATCTAAAAGTTAGCACTCGCTGTGGACTTGTGCTCCACTCACAGGTTAGATAGGTGAGTTTGTAAATCATGTTAGACATCAGGAAAGTGATCCTGTTACAAGGACACTTTATGTCCACATAGCTATCTTAGGAGTGTGCTGTTTTTCAAATCTGCTGTCCCAAGGGTGTGATCGAGCCCATGTGCCTTCCTGCCCAAGGGGCCTGACATGGTCCGCAGGGTGGGGCCCGTCCTCCAAACCCCATGGGTCCCATCCTCCAAACCCCCTGGGGCCCCATGACCAGGCCATCTGCAGCTCAAACTGCACTAGGTCATCGCTGCTCTCAGGTTTTATAGCTTTTCAGTTTGAGTTTGAACTATCAGATTATCTAGTTGAATTACTTTTTTGGTAGACATTGGGCTCTGTTTCAGTTAAACGCATTTATAAGCTGGGCTGAGAGCCAGCTTGAGTTGGACTCTGCTTCAGGAGAAAGTGGGGCACAGGCAAAGCAGAATGTACATGCGTAGGGAAAGGGGCAGCTGTGATGGAATTTTTTTTTTTGGTACTGGGAATCAAATTCATGACCTTGTGCTTGCCAGGCAGGTGCTGCACTGCTGAGCTATATCTCCAGCCCAATTAACTTTTTAAGAGTTGTTCGGTTTTTTCAAGGCAGAAGCTAATTCAAGTATTTAAGAAAACACCGACAGGCCAAACACTATTGGTCTGTGAACCAGCTGTCACCTGTGTTGTCACAGAGGTTCTGCGGTAGTAGTGGAACCCAGAGCAACAGAACTGTATGAGTACAATGCTGAGACACCACTGGGTGGAGGCACGCAGTCGTAACCTCACATACAGTACCTGAAGCAGCCTTTTCTGCCTATGTACTTTCCCCTGCTTGGAGGTCAGCAAGCTGACACTTCTGTCTGTGCAGTGGCCTCCCTGGAAGCCAGCCAAGGAGAACATAAGTGAACCCGTGCCAGGAGGATTGTGTTCTGACAGACAACTTTGTCCTGTGTGTGGATTAATTTCCAGAAAATTAGGGCCTGTGAAAAGTGCACGTGGATAGAGCAGATGAAAGAAAAGGGCGGTGTTCATGATTTGTGTAACCCGTCAGTCACAAGACCAAAGGGCAGGCCGATGGCTGGAGCAGACCCTGACTCTGGAGTGCTGACCTGGCTGTGGCTTTCTTCCTTGCAGAAATCACCTCACTTGAACGGGACCAGGCCAAGAAGTTCCATGGCCAGTCCGAATGGAAGTCCCCGTGTCAGCAGGGTTAGTCCTGCTGACACTCCTACAGGAGTTAGCTGCCACCCTGCGATGGCAGAGCACCCTAAGGAACAAAACCTCACCAACGGCATTCAGGACAAGCCTGTTCTGCAAGCGCAATCTCAGCCTAACCAACACAGCAATTCCGGGGAGGCCCCTAACAAACCTGTTCCTCCTACCACCATCTGCTGCTCTGCAGTACAGTCCACCCTGAATGCACTGTCAGTGTTGATTTACAGTGAAGCAGCAGAGCCACTCTCCCCAAGCAAGTCATGCTCCAAGCCAGTGATAAATGGCGAGTCCAAGGTGAGCTCCAGTGTGCTGGTCCCCTAGGATGCAGTCATCCAAAGAGTCTGACTAGGGTTCCAAGGGCCTGGCAAAGGGGAACGGTGTGGGCAGGATGGCCACAGCTCACCATGCTGGCCATGATGCCAAAGATGAGGAGGCCCCGCCACTTGAGCTTCAAGAACCTGTCACTCTAAATGGTGCTACTAGTACAGACAGTGACCCAATGGAAAACGGCCTGTCATTTGAGGGTGCCAGTTGCCAAGTCCAGCCTGCTTTGCACTCAGAAAATCTCTTTTCTAAAGCAAATGGCCTTCCTGGGGCCGTGAGTTGGTTGGGGAAGGCTTGGTTTGAGCCTCATCTGTGGCCTATTCACTCAGCCAGATTTCGGTCAGCACGGACCTCACAGCTAGTGCTGAAAGGTCTTTGTTTTTTATTGTAGTTACCAGCTGCTTCCTTGCCTTCTATTCCGGAAGACAAACCTTTAGGGACCTTCAGGCTTAGCGACGAAGTAAAAGGCTCAACAGATGAAACCAGGTAAAGTAAGAATAAATTCGGAGGAAGTGAACTTCACAGTATAAAATCTAATGCTGAGTGGATATGTCAGCGTTTTAACTCTGTAAAAGTGTTACTGTAAGCATCCCGAGCCCCCAGATTTGAAAAACAGTCTATAGGATGTGCTCATTTGCCTTTGAGAAGAGTTAGAGAACAGTCTGCGACCGCTTGTTGTTTTCTTCTGCGTCGCCTGCTCTGGTTAGCAGTGCCCGTGCCCACTTCTGCATCCGCTTCCACGTGCTTTCTCATGTCGTCTTTTCAGTGATGAGTGAGTGTGTGACGGGCATACTGAGTTTAGAGGAAGAGGAGTCCCAGAACTATCACGAAGCAACTATTTTGTAAGGGCCTCTCTAGAAATGTGAAATTAATTTCATAGAGAATATAATTATCCCCTGCATTCAGTTTTAAGAAACATCAGTGCATTGGCGCAGCTGTAATGTGACTTGGGAGTAAGAGGAAGGGAACTGGAAGTGCAGCCGCGGCTGCCTCACGTGGAAACTGCAGGTGAAACTACTGCTGCAGGACACACGGCATCACGCGGGGCATTAGCTGGTGGCTGCCCACCCACCCACAGGTTCCCCGAGTAACCATTCAGCGTAAACACTGCATCCACATTTGCCATCTGGGCTGTCGTGCTGTGGTGGAGAACAACATGTAGTGAGCTCCCAGCAACATCACAGTGTGACCATCTCTCAGTTGCACAACTGTTGGATTCCCAGAGTGTAGTGTCTGTGAGAACTGCAGCAATAATATAACTGGGATTTTCACCCCGTGGCTGTAAGGACGTGGGGGGAGGAGCCTTCCTCCATGGCACTGTGGCAACCTCACATGGCCCTGAGAATAGAGTTAGGGATGTGGAACTGTTTACGAAGAACGGAGAGGCAGAGGACATGCTTTCCCACTTTACCTTAAGATAGAATGGCTGGTTGTGCTGTCATTCACACTTCCCCATTGTTTCTTTCAATGTGTGGAGAATGATTACACATTCGCATACAGAAGGCCATGTATGTATGCAGCCAAGCGCAACTTCCTTCATGTGCGGCCCCAAGGGTCCCCTTTCTACATTCACGGCACCTAACTTCCCATGGGGACCTGGCACAGTTCATCTCCTCACTGAGGAGTAGAGATCACAGTAGGTGTTCTATGGCTTGCTAGAGCTGTCAGCTGTCCTTGAGAGTGGGTCAGAGGCTTCCCAGCTGCCAAAGGCAGCCCACATTTCCTACAGAAGGTTTTCCTTCTCAGTGAGTCTCTGCTTTCCATAATTCGAGGAGCTCTGTTGGGAAAGAGCTGCTCTCCAAGAGAAAGAAGTGAACCAGGAGAGTCATCAGCCATTGTCATTTTGTTTGTTTAGATTTAGTTCTTAAGAATCAGAAATGTCCCGGAGGGTGGGCCCCCAGC
>NW_004955460.1:9773713-9784009 GCF_000276665.1 Chinchilla lanigera | reverse complement strand
TGGGTTACTACCACTGAAAGTAGAGAACCTGTTTTTAACTAGATAAGCATTTACCTGTGCCTGTACATTGAGCGTCCTCAGTAAGTGGTCACGACAGTGCCAGGTCCTGTCTGAGGTGGTGCTGGTGTTTGGGTTGCTAATTTCTGGCCGCTGCTTCTGCAGGTATCGGCTGGATCCACGTGTTCTGGTAGTGTACTCTGACACTGACCTCTACAGACACAAAAAGAAGAAGAAGAAAAAGAGGAGGCGCTCAGGGAAATCAGAAGACTCTGTAAAAGAACCAAGATTGTACTTACTGAAGGCCTTGAGATGTGAGACTGTCCACCATTTCCAGAGACCCGAGGGCAGCTTCCTGCTCGCCAATGGCCTGGCTGTGGACATCAACAGCCTTTTCCAAAAGAAAACCAAGCATTTAAGGATGGAGAGCAGGGCCGACAGGTGCCACATGTTGGAGTATGCCCAGGGTAAGAGGAGATTCTTGGAACTGAGAAGAGAAAAACTCTTGATAAGTTTTTTTGGAAACGGTGACTCACACATGGAGATGGAACCTCAAGTGCCTTGAAAGGGCACTGGGGTAACACAGGGCTCTGGCCTCACCCCTGTTGACTCCCAAACTCTGTGTGAATCGTTTTCCCTGTGTAGTGTGGGTACTTGATGCTGCTCCGTTAGCACTGAAGGATGGTTACGTGGACCTGGAATTTATGGTGCTCCGGGTGTCTGAGTATTTGCTTACAAGGGAGAATTTCTCTGTTTTCCAAGCATTTTTGGTAGCAATGCTTTTGCACTATTCGCTTTACTCTGCTGATTCCTTAAAGCACACACAGTGTATCCTAACTCATAATGTGATGACATGGGCAGTTACAAATGTTAGGGGCCACCTCTACCAGTGATGCCTTTGAGGCTCCTGGCATTGCTGTCTCACTCCAGGCTACTGGGCATCTTGGATTCTTGTGTGTAGACTGTGTCTTCTCATAATTTAGCGGCTGTTTGTGCTCTGATTGCTCTTGGACAGCCCCTCCCCCTTTCTAACTGGTTCCCTGCCGAGGATCCTTCAGAAGCTTGTTAAGAATGAAAGCGATAGGATTCGGGGCCTGGGGCACAGGTTGGCAAGCTGTTTCTCGAAGGCCAAAGCTGGCCCTGCACCTGTCTCACATCACCCGTGAGGTAAGAATGGCTTTCATGTTTTCAAAACTCCCAAAGAGGAGTAGTACTGTGTTTCACCTGAAGAATGTGTGAAATTCAGATGTCAGTGTCTGTAGACTTTGGCTGAAGCACAGCCCGTGATCTGCAAGCTGCTGTCACTCTTGACGGGGTGAGCAGTCGCAGACGAGATGCACAGCCCGCCACACTCTTAAGTGTTTGACACGTGGACTTTCACAGAAAAGGAAGTTTGCTAGGCTCTGCCCTAGACACTGAGGAGAAATGTGTTACCTTGGGGATGCCCAGGCAGGGCAGGCCCGTGGCTCCTGTGGCCCCTGGTTTTGGTGCAGTTGTCATGGGTGTGAAGAGAAGCAGGCCTGAGAAACGATGAGACCACCACAGGGGTACAGGCAGACACCTGCTGCCAGGACTGGAGGGAATGTGGCATTTGCTCTAGCTTCACATTAACATTTCAGCGATTTGCCGAAGGGAATTGGTCCTTCTCAGCTCCATGTGGTACCTGAGGATCAGATATTGAGACGATTAGGTCTGCGTGTTGGGCAGCGTCGCTGCATTGTCAGAGTCCCTCATCCTGGCAGGGCTGGTCAAGCCCCAGAGACTGCCAATCTGGGGACAGCAAGTTGCCCTACTTGGTGCTGGCATGGCATTCAGGGCTGAGCCCACTTGTCCACGGCAGGTGCCGCAGGCAGGTCGTGTCTGAGCGGTGGCCGAGTCTGTCCCCAGTCCAGGGGCACTGATGACTGATTGGCAGCCAACTCGTCTGTGGGCTCCAGGCCTCCTGAGAGGGGCCCTGGCTGAGGGCGACACTCTGCCATGTCCTATAGCCTTGCCTCCATGTCCTTTGAACACTCCCCTTTCTCTTGCAAACTCCTGAGCTCTGGCTCCATGCAAATCCGGTGCATTTCTTTGGCCGTGGCCTGAAGCCTGTTCATCCTGCTGTGAGAACTCAGCAGTGTGACGGGGCAGGCGTGGCCTGTTCCCCAGGGCCAGCCTCTCCGGGCATCTTCCCTGAAAACAGCGGCCTTCCAGTGTCATGGGAACCCGTTTTGCTTTCAGGAGGACACCTGCAGCAGTGCTTGTGCCAGCCTGTGCTCGCTCAGCCTGACGGGCTGAGTGCAGGCAGCCAGTGTTAAACTACAGGAAAACTAAGTCTAACTGTAACCACTTAATGCACACCCAGAGCACAGATACTACAAATTGTACAAAGTCATTCAAATGTTTCCTAACCTTTGCCTTCCAGGTGATTAAAACCTTGGCCTCCAAACAAAAAATGCACTAGTGAAGGTAAGCGCTTTCCTGTCTCCCCATTCTCTTTGTAGAAGCACTGAGGGGGACAGAGAGGGCATTTCACTTCTGAGGAAAACCCAAGGCCTGGGGTGGAGCTGTGGAAACAGCAGCAGGGGCGGGGCGCTGAGCTCCAAGCCAGCACTGGAGAGGGTGGAGACCTCTTTCCCCATCAGCTTGCTAGGACTAGCGCAGCCTTGGCAAAGGGAGGGCGGTGGCTGTTTCCTACCTGCTCCCTCCCTGAAGAAGCCAGCAAGGCTCTCACAGTCAGAATCCGCAGTTATCGAATAAGCATCTGGGATGAGAGGCCCATGTCCCCAACCCAGACAGCAGAGCCCATCCCAAGAGCTGAGCACCTAGGCCTAGAGGTCATGCTGAGGCTGGGTCACGCCCCTCACCTGACATAGCCACTCTGTTGGGATTAGGTCCAGGTGACTTAGAGCAGAATCTTCACGGTGTCGAGCCTGTGTCTGAATCACTCCTATTCTGTGGTCCTGGGAGGCAGGGACTCCTGCTTCCTGCTGCTCACTTGGGAGGTAAAGCAGGTGTTGAACCATGTAGCCTGTGAAAGCAGACTGTCCTTCCTTATGTGTTTCTAGCCAATCAGCAAGGGTGATTTAAATGAACTTCAAGGTAAACTGTCTATAGAAAACCAGTGTGCAGTTAATTAACATGCTTTATCTGTGTATCCTCAGGGGATGTACTAAGCCTAAGGAACTAAACTCTTCCTGAGTATAAGCAGGATCTAAGCATTGAGAAGAATTAGCCATAAGTGGGGTTCAGGCTGGTGGGTGCAGCGGAGCCCAGCAGATGGTGCCTTCCTGGTGGGGCAGCCAATAGTTTCCCTGCAGCTGCCTGGCATCATAGGGTTCCTCTATTGCTATTCAGGAAGGCAGTGGTAGTTTCAAGGGAAAAGAGCTTCCCAAAGACCAACGGGACCTGAGGACAGGGTGGTACAGAAAGGCAGGCCTGGCTTCCTGGGCCTCCGCCTTTGACTATAATGCCTGCGCCTCTTGTCTTTCAGATTCAGCGTGTTCCAGAGAAGCCATGCCAGTTCCACTTAACTTTAAAACAGAAATTTGTTCAAATCTACATGGTGCTTCCTTGCTAAATACTGTACAGATTTCACCATGGCTTTTTTCTTTTTAGTTTTTACCTTTCCTTAATTACCCTTATTCCAAAAGAATGATCACTCTTTAGAACTGCTGACTATTGTAAGATATGTATATAAATCACATTAAAAATAATACCCTGGAATAGAACATTTCAAATGCTGCTCAACTATAGACTCAATTGTATTTTATGTACTGTTCCTCCAAGTTAGACATCTGGTGCAAGACCAACCGGGAAACCATGGAATTATTAAAAGTATAAATTGAGAGTGCGTGTATTTAAAGACTTATTTAAAAATTGACAAGCGGTCAACTAGGTTTTGAGGGCACTGTTTCCTGTAATGCCTTATCCTAGAGATTAATTTGTTTCATATTTTGGTTGTGTTCAAAATTTAAATCATGTACTTTAAGACAAGTTCTGTCTTTTAACTTGGTGGAACTATTCCAATCAATTTACCAGTTATGATAAGTATTCACATTATGAATGTACAATACAAACATTTGTAAATTTTACAGTATATTTTTATTACATAACTTCTTTTAGACTGTGTCTTGGTCACCGGTAGGATACTGGAGTCTGAGTTATCAGCCTGGGTCCCTTAAAGTTCCTAGTTACAGACAAAATCACACTAATTTTATTTTTAATATGGATATGCTATCAAGTTGTGTGTGATACACATATAATTCACTGGTCCTGCCTCAGGAGACGGAGTGGGGAAAACTGTATTTAATAGTTTCCATCTGAATAATCTGTATGGTTTAGACAGTTTGTGTTGTTCAAAGATGTCTAAAGTTAATGTTTTATTTTTAAAGATTACAAATGTTATATAATAAAAATATACTGTAAAATTTACAAATGTTTGCACTGTACATTCATAATGTGAATACTTATCATAACTGGTAAACTGAGTGGAATAGTTCTACCAAGTAAAAAAACAACTTGTCTTAAAATGCATTATTGAAATTTGGAACACAACTAAAATATGAAACAAATTAATTAGACAGTTTGTGTTGTTCCCAGATGTCTAAAGTTAGATCTTTTGTTTTTGAAGATTAAAAAAACATGTAATATCTATATGTGTATAAATGGCCGCAAAAAATAAATAAATGGCAGCAAATTAAACATTTTGTGTCATTTTTTTATTTCTCTTTTTCCTATTTGCTTCCAGCCATGTTGGACTTTGTGTTCACTTTCCTGCAAACCTACAAAGTTCTGGCTACCATCTCACTAGGTGCCTCAGACCTCGGACATGGGTCAGGGAAAACCAGGCGGCAGTTTGCTGTACCCAACATATCTCCGCTTTAAAGCAGCAAGTCTTAGACCTTGTTTTACCAACACACGTGATTCACTTTTAGTGAAGACTGTATTTGCAAGCTTTAACAGCCACACACCCTTCAGTTGTACTGTTCACTTTGCAACAAAATATCAGTAGATATTTCGATAGCAATAGAATATTCATGCAAGTTATAGGGGGTATACACTGAATAACAAAACTCTCCACAAATCAATTTATGTACATTATTTACATATTAACTATGTCTTAGGTAATAGAAATGCTTCCTGAGGAAAAAAATAAAATGAGAGCTCAGTGATTTCTGGTCTGTAATAGACCTAACTTCTCAGCACAGCACTTCTGTGTGGATATGTGCATTTGTAACCATGAAAATAGGCATTGCTTTATCTGATATATTAAATGCTGCTTCATCTATGAACAGCTCTTACTTTGAGTCCATTTGGGGCCACATCAAACTACTTGAAAGTCCTTCAGGACCCCAGAGGTGTGGAGGCTTGTGTGGGTTTAGGGTAACTCCAAATAAAACTCAGATGATAACGGGCCTAGCAAGACAGCTGGGGGTGCTGTGGAGCTGCCACCTCCCCTCAAGGATCCTCCTCGGAACTGCCTGCCACCCTTTGTCTCTGGAGGAAACTTTGTCTTTGGCCAGAGTTGGGACTGACAACTCAAGACTGAGTGCAGACCCTTGGATGGGGAGGTGACGAGCGTAACTGAGCCTCGCTGCCCCTGCAGCAGGATGGGCTCCACGTCTGCAGTGTTGGGTGGAGGCCAGGTACATAGCATGATGGCAGGTGCCCTGAGGGTTAAAACCTCACAAGAAAACCAGGGATTAGATGACTTCATGTAATACTCTTCACAGGGCAAGTCACTTAAGATTAGGCGCTCCAGGGCCTTCTGCATGATCTTGGGTGAATGGCCATCGCCCAGAGCTGGCTCACAGGTGACCGCGGTGATAAAGGTTCACCACCACATGACTCCACGCTCCCTTCTCTCAACACCGTACAAAGGAAGCTGCACATCTCCAGGGTCGCACCTGTGTTAGACAATCAGGAGGGAGGAAGCCGCTAGTCCCTATGTGAACTGCTGACCCAACCCTGCTGCAGTCCCTGGCACCGCTGGCCTGAGGGTGGGCCGTTGCATGGAGGCATCATGCTTGGTCCAGGTCTGGGCAGCACCTCTACACGGCAGATGGGCCAAGTTGCATGTGCACCAGTCAGACATGTCAAGGCAGCTGACTTGCCTTGCTCAAACACTAAAGTTTCAGGTATGAGGTATCAGTAAAGTAAAAGCATAGATGCTTGAGCATAAATCACTAAATCAGTCTATTGCATGATGGAGAGTTTCAGCCTTGGCCTCTCTGCAGTCTGGTGTGACCTAAAGCTACACACGAAGGTCAGCCACCCAGAGGCAAAGGGCCCAGGGCTGCACAGTCTCTGCATCAAGGCAGCTCAAGGGAAGACTTATGTCTGGGTAAGTGCACTGGGTCTGAGGTTTTCATTCCTGGACTTGCTTTCGCACAGGAATACAAAGAACTCCAAAGGGTGCAAACTCTGGGGGTGCCAGCACAGACAGGGAGAGGGAACAAGTCTGGGCAGGGGTCACCAGCAGAACAGCCCGTGTATGGAACTGAAGAGGGCCCAGGTGTTAATGCACGGGCACCCCAAAGGTGCAAACAGAGGTCCTCAGGAAGCAGGCTGTGACACCCAGTGCCCTCAGCCTTGCCCAGCTCTGACAGTCACAATGGTAGGGCCATCAATGCCTCTGTTGTCTGTCTCAGTGAGCCCACTCCGATTGAGATCTGGGGCTCTCCACTGTTCACAGAAAACCCTAAGTGCCACACACCTTCAGCCAGGGCTTGCTCTCTTCCTCCTCACAAGGGAAGCTCAGGTCTGAGAACATAGTACTGCAAGAGGGAGACGATGGACTGTTCCCAGTCACTTACAAGTCTAAAGTAAGAAATCTGACTATGTCAGGGAGGTAAACATTTTGCCAAAGGGTTACATAACAATGGTAGTGGTAAAAAGCTGATCTAGCCAGACATGGTGGCCGCATGACTATAATCCCAGCACTCAGGAGGCTGAGGCAGGAGGATCACCACAAGTTGGAGGCCAGCCTGGACTATACAGCGAGACTCTGTCTCCAAAGGAAAAAAGCTGATCTGACCCTTGGATTCTGTGGAACCAGGTACAACTGCTGTCTGTGTGGACCAGAAATGGTCAGACACAAGCAGTTTCCTGTGGTCCATCCTGTGAGTGATCTCCCCAGGGAAAGAGCTCTTTTACCTAGGATTCAGCAGTTATAGGACAAACAGCCCCAAACCGTAACCATATCCTAATGATTGGTTTCAGAAAGTAGACGTAGGGCCAAAATGACTGAAAGAGGGTTATACCTCGAGTCCCCAAGTATACAGGTCCTGAAGGACGCTAGCGCCTCCTCCTGCAGCTCCCATACAAGTGCAAGTGTCCCAGAGCCCTCCTTTTGGGTGCTGCAAATACTTTTTTCTCAGAGCACAGTATGTACTTGCATCCAGGAGTTACATTTATAGCTGCCATTCTAAAAATACTACTGTTAGAAAGTGTCTTTCACTTCAACTTCAGGATAGAAAAAGGCATGTAAAAGTTGTAATCCTACATATCTCAGAAAAATTCCCAATTTAAAAAGTGGTAGCTTTTCCATTCCCATTTTGATATAAAACAGCAATTTTTAGAATCATCACTGCCACTGCTGGAGTGGGCCGGTGTGTGTGGCAAGATCAGCAAATGCCCACCGAGAGTCTCCCTCCGCTGCTGCAGCAGCACATGAGCCAAGGCTCTGGGCCACACAGCAACAGGAGGAAACACGGCCGACCACAATCCCTGCCACATACAGCACAGGTTTCAGGGTGTACAGGCGGGGCCACAGCTGGTTCTGGGGACCACTGCTGCCCGAAGAGGGACAGCTCACGTGTCGTGTTAGGGCAGCTGCCCATCACATCTGCTGTGGGGTTCCCGTCTTTAGTATACCTGCAGGGCCAGGGCAGCTCTATTTCTTATTGGCAATCCTCCTTTTCCTCGTTGCCAACATGTCATAGGAAGGATCCCTGCTGATGCTTGCTGTGGGGAAGAAAAGGGAAGGAGCAGCTTAGGGTGAGGGCAGCACAGGGCATGGTGCACCCAAACCCCTCTTCCTCTACTCCTCTACACCTCGAACAAGACACCAGCTTCACGCCTTGGAGTGGGTTCAGCAGCACTGACCCCAAGTTTCTGAAACAAGGGTCAAAGTGCAAACTGAGTGTGTCCTTGGGCACACATGCACATGCTACCTCTACAGCCTTACTCACTTGATGGATTTCACCCACTCATCCTTCTCTTCACGGCTCTGTGCAGAGAAGCAATACACGGGCCGTCAGCCTCTGTCTTGCAGGCTTTGATGACCTGCTCTTTGTGGCTGGGATTGTAAAGCTCAAAGCAGTTCTGGGGAGAGAGAGAAAACGGGTTCCCAAGCTGCTGTTAGCTTCCCAGCCTGGGGCACCTGCAAGCTCAGTCCAAGGAGGCAAAAAAGGGACACTGGCGAAAGGAGGCCACTTACGGCTTTCCATGGGCCCTCCTCCTCTCTGATGCTGAGGTTCTCCAGTGGGATGATGCCCCTCGGCTCCTTGTCCTACGAGGAAAAGGCACACCCCATCCTCAGCAGGCCACTGTCTGAGGCCCCGCCCAGAGGCTCCCAGGGCCCACTGACTGTGGTGTACTCAAAGTAGTAGAGGCAGCTGTCAGTCAGGATGAACTAGCACCGCTTCCAGTTCTTCCCGCGCCCTCCTAGGAGCAGAGGGGCCCTGTGAGTCAGGCGCTCGGGCCCACACAACAACTCCATTCTCAGGCTACCAGGAGATGAGCTCGGGCTCACTGAAATGTTAGCAAGGGCTTGGATGAACTGCCCACCAGGCACCCTGAACCCTAGCCTCACTCATGGTACCCTACATCCATCCACCTTTCTTTCAAGCTCTAAGGGAGCCCATGAGGTCAGGTACCACCACAGTGCTAGAGGGCCAGCCCAGGCAACCAGCTGTCCCTGTCCCTCACACCTCCCTCATCACCAGCACGCCACTGGCACGCCTGTCACAACGTCTGACTGTGACATGTTCCCCAAGATTCCCAACACATCATGTCTCAGTGTTGTTCTCTGCTGCTGGCATACGGGGTATTCTGTGGTGGCTGTAACCAGATCAGCCTTGGGAAGTAGAAGTTCATGTTGTGAGGTGCACAGTGGCCCGGGACTCTAATCCCATCACTTGGGAGCCTGAGGCAAGGCATCCTGCATATATTATCTCAGCTTAGTCAACACACGATTTGAACAGAGCAGAGTCTGGGCTTTGCGGAAGGGAAGAAGGTATTTGGGAGCACTCATGACCACTTGCCATGGAGCTCACCGTTGCCAGCCAAGCTCCGCAGACAACACTCTGGAAGTGGTGGTGGTGACAAAATGCCAGGACCAGCAGGTGAGGGGCTGGAGACGGAAAGTTCTGAGAGGTGGCCAGGAAGGAGGGATGGCTACAGATAATGGGAAGAGGGAGCCCCAGGGTGGGAGCACAGGAGGGGACACAAGGAGGCCAATGGATCCAAACCTTGTGGAACAAGAAGATGAGGTAGATGAGTTCCCAGAATGCACAGGGAGAGCCGTGACCCAAGCGGAGATTCCCTCAGCTAGGTGAAGGTGTCCACAGGAGTTGTCTGTAGACAAGGGCAGAGGGGACAGTGACAAGAAGAACGGGAGGACGTGGAGCTCAGCAAAGGTAAAATGGGGGTCGACGGTTTGGGAGGGATACCAGCCAGCGGAAGATGTCCGGACTGTGGGAGGAGGGGCTGTGCTGAGACGGTCAAAGACTGAAATTCAAAGGGCCACACTCCTCACTTCTCAGGCCGGTTGGCGCAGAGCCCCTCTACTCAGGCCAGAAGAGGAAGAGGAATTTGCTGTCAGAGTCTGAGGATGAGCTGCAAGAGGACCTGCTGGGGTTTTCTGATGCAGTCCCAGGGTTAGCACCGCAGTTTTTGCCTCAGGACTGGTCATGAGAACCGCAGGGGGTGGGGGGATATGCCCAGGGCATTGCACTTAGCCTGGAACACAGACTCCACTCTCACCGTAGTCCCCTAGCCAGAAGAGAAGAGGAGCGGTCCTCTGGGTCTCAGCAGTCAAAGGACACACTGGGAGGCTATTGCAGCTTTCCTCCCCACAGCCTGCGCCAGGTCCTCCAGGGTGGACTTTTATCTCGCCTCTTCGTCTTTTACTTGGCCCAAGTTCACTCTGCAGAGCCAGTTTCTCCCCAGTCTTCACTTTTACTTTTTCAAATAAATGTTGTCATCATTTTAAAAAAAGAGGCACTGAGAAACCTGGCCACAACCCTCCACACCCGTGGGGCGTGGAGCTGTCGAGTGGGCTCCAAATGACACCGAAGAGGAGGCGCCTGTGGT
>NW_004955460.1:9771840-9773358 GCF_000276665.1 Chinchilla lanigera | reverse complement strand
GCTCCATGCACAGGCTTTCAGCACTAGATGGGTGGAAGGGTCATGCTCACACCAGGATGTGACCCTCACAAGAGGAAAGGACCTGCATGCTGAGTTTGAAAGGGGTGCATTCATGTGTCATGGGGACACCACAGCGTGCCTGAAGATCCTAATCGCACAGATATTTGCACTGACCCAGGCCCTCGCTCACTTGCTCCTCCAGGAGTCTGAGGGCTGAGCCCTGTTCCCTGCCAGGTGAACGTCCTTCTCCGCCTCTTCCCATATGCCTACTCAGCACCCCATCTGTAATATTCTTCCAGGCAGGCCCGGTTCTTCTCCCTGTTCTGTTGCCCTGTGGGTATACCCGTGCCAGGTCCCAAGCTAATGCTGTGTTCTCTTTACAGAGGACCCCGTGGTTGAGGTTGCTGGGCTGGGACAAGAACCTCAGGGCATCTCACAAGGTGAGGTCCTTCTCCCTTGAGCCAAGATCTGACTGAGGCACAGCCCAGGGAGGGCAGGGCTCTAAGGCCACAGTCCTTCTCCTGTTTCTGGGGGTAGCTCCCACCTGACCTTCCCAATGTCCAGGCCTCCTAAGGGCTAGCCACCGTGTCTCTCCAGCTGTGGCTTTTCCTGGTCTTGGGAACCCAGAGGAGGCAACAAAAAGACATTTGGTATCACTAAGGAAGGAGACCCTGGAAGGTTCAGAAATGGCTGCCCTCGGGCCTGAGGGCCAAGGCCCATGTGTGGGTTCTGCCTGCCTCTGCTATCTGGGACTGTTTCCCCTGGTGGCTTCCTTTAATCAACATGAGCATAGACTGCAAGGTTTCCTCAGAGAAGTCGGGCGCACTGTAGCATGATGCCCCTGTCCTACAGAGTCAGCAGGACAGAGAGGTTTAAACCCAGAGGCCAGGCTAGAGTCCCCTCCCCCCACTCAGGGGCGGACCGTGGCTGTAGCGGGAGGCTCAGTACTTGCAGAGACAAGAAGAAGAGGATCCTTTGCTACTGCCAGGGGAGGAGGCCGGCCTGGCTGAAGTAGGTGATGACCATGGCCAGGAGATACTGTGGGGAGAGTGGACAGTCAGCAGGCACAGCTGGAGGAGGAGGGGTGTGGGGACATGGACGGGGAGGGGGCGGCAGGGCCCCAGTCAGAGAAGACACCCCAGTGTCAGGGAACCTGATCATTTGGGGGCTGGAAGGTGTTTGCAGGTGAGAGCAGTGAGGAGAGGGGAGGCCATGATGCCCGAGGTGGCTCTTCCAAGGTCTAATTGAGACCAGGCACTGAGGTCACTTAGATCAGAAGGGGATCTTGTAATTGAGAGAAAATGGGTTCCCTGGGAGCTGAGGGGAGGGACCAGGAGGTCCATGCTGCCCCAGCCAGAGAAGCCATATGCAGGGAGACTGTGGTCTGGGCTCAGTTCAGAGGACCCAGGCAGAGCAGGGTGCTACGCACATTCAGCCTCCAGGCCCAGGCAGGCCCGGAAGGGAGATGGTGCTGAGTCCAAAAGGGGCTGGAGGTTGGGGGTTGAAGTGAGTGTTCCT
>NW_004955460.1:9702458-9771740 GCF_000276665.1 Chinchilla lanigera | reverse complement strand
AGATGGTGCTGAGTCCAAAAGGGGCTGGAGGTTGGGGGTTGAAGTGAGTGTTCCTAGCAGGGACCAAAGAATAACTGTGGGGCTG
This sequence comes from Chinchilla lanigera, assembly GCF_000276665.1. Classification (NCBI taxonomy): domain Eukaryota; kingdom Metazoa; phylum Chordata; class Mammalia; order Rodentia; family Chinchillidae; genus Chinchilla; species Chinchilla lanigera. Next base: position 9,771,655 of record NW_004955460.1, on the reverse strand, counting down.
GGACCCTACCCTCCCTGGGCTGTGCCATAAAGAGAGCCCAGCTCGGGGGAGAAGGACCGCACCTTGTCAGAAGCCTTCAGGTTCATGTTCTAGCCAGGACTCTCTTGAAGACTGGATCCCCTGTGAAGAGAACCAGTGTTAGGTTGGGACCTGGCAGGGGAGTCTCTGGGTGTGGAAAACAGGGAGTGAACCATAGCTACCTGTGAAAAGGTCCTGGATGAGGCCAGGGCCTCGCAGATGGGAAGGGGAAGAAGGACATCGAATGGGCAGACCACAGGGCTCAGCCTTGAGACTCCTGCAGGAGCAGCTTAGTGAGGGCCTGGGTAGCAGCTATTCTCTGCCCCGTTAGGACTTTGGATTGGTCCACAGTGGCCTTTTGTGACATGAGTGTACCACTTCAGAAGTCTAAAGATATCTCAGTCATTTTCTCTTCTGATGGCCACATCTGGCACCACCAGGACCCTATTGCCCCTTGGGTGCTGCTGCCATTTCCATTGATGAACCTCAGGAATTGCTCTATGTCAGAGCAGATTTTCAAAACAATAGTAACTGAAGCTACATAAAAAGAAACATAGTAACAATTCTAGGTTCATATGTTTTTAATTTTTTTAATTTTTTTATTTTTATTTTTTTTTGGTCTCTTTTTGAGGCAGGGTCTCCCTATGCAGTTCAGGCTGGCCTTGAGCTGCTCACTTTGTAGCCCAGGCACATCTCCAACTCACAGCTATCCTCTTGCCTCAGCCTCCTGAGTGCTGGGATTACAGGTGTGCACCACACACCCGGATCTAGGTTCATATGTTCTAAATAAATTTATCATATCTACAGTAATACTAAAGCAATCTTGACAATCCTGTGGTTTTAATGTTGTGTTTTAAAAGTAATTCCTTCCTACCTGGAATAACCAGAAGTCACTTTCAAATAGTCTCCGACTGCAGAAACCAAACAACTTAAAAGAAAAAAAGTCTTCCAACTGAGATCTGCTATTAGAGTGTACACTTACAAAGTGCCTCAGGATGAATGAGCTGAGAATTGTCCCTCTGTGGATCTGAGATCCCGGGACTGTGTGGAGGAGTCCACTGGCTCCTTCTGGAAGGCTGCATTCTTCCCCATGGTCTGGACAGGAAGCTCCTCTGTTCCCTCCCATGGCTCTCATTACTAGAAGTCTGGTGTTTGGGCCGAAAATGCTCATCTTCCGTGGGCCAAGAGATGTGGCCGAAGGAGAGAGAACGTCAGACTTCATGGAGCCGTATTTGCTAGACAGAAGATGGCGATCTTAAGTGAATTCCAAGTGGAATTTCTATGAGCTTGTTAATCCAGTTTTCTCTCTAAGTTTTCATTCTTAACCCAAATTCTGAACCATCATATCCAGTTGTGCTTCTCAGATTTGGTGAACCTTGCTCCATTCTACCAAATATCCATGACAGTTTTTTTGAGGTGAATATGTGTCATTGTTCAGGAGGAGACTGTCTCCTAGAAGGGGAAATGGGGATGGGAGATCTGTGCTACAGCCCTCAGGCCGTAAGCACGGTGTCTGCAGGCTACGTTGGAAACTCAGGCAATTAGGAATACATTGTTCCTTTCTGGATATGCAGCCTGTTTCATCTACTGCAGTATCTTCCTGTTCGGTATTCACTTTGTTAGCTTTGCGCAGTAGCAGTATCGTAGATGGCCAGTGGGGTTGATCTAGGTGCAATTATTGCTAATTGAAAAATAAATAAATAAAAATCATCTTTGTCCAGTGTCTACTTTTGGTGCCCCTAAAGGTTGAAAAGATTTAAATCAGAAAAGAAAACAAAACAAAACAATTTATGCTGGAACTACAAATTTATGGCAGGGTGCTGCTCATTCAGGACAGAAATAATATTCCTTCACAGCGTCTCCCATGGACCCAGCTGGTGATAGTAAAAGGGTTTCTGTGAAAACTGCTCCTCCAGGAAGATGTGAGGTCTGGCCAAGTGGCCTCCCAGCGCCCACCACTGCCCCCCCAGGGCATGTGTGTGTGGTGGTCATGTGTTCTTCAGCTGGAGGTTGGGGGGCAGCCTGGTGCCAGTGACGGTACTGGTGCACAGTATGTGGAGCAAACAGGGGAGGAGGATCATAAAACAGGTCCCCAGCTGGGTTTCCTGGACTTCTCAATAGACAGCAGCTCCTGCTCTGCGTACTAGGGATGCAGATGTACTTGCCCTCAGGCCAGTGTTCTCAGGCCCCGAAGTTGCACAGGTGTGGTCTCACGGCCACACCTAGAGTTCAGGATGAAAATCGTGGATCTAGAAGGGGAAACAGCCCTCTGAGAGGATGAAGACCTCCAAGAGACCATTTGGAGACCATCCAGCCTCCAAATCTTTCTAGTCCCCAGTCACCCCAACCTCTACCGCATCTCACTCTGGGACCCCCCCCCCATTGCTGATGATCCACCTACCTCTTCAAATCCCCGGGGGACACCCTAGTGTCCCAGCACACGCAGAGGACAAAGTGGAAGTGCAGGGAGTGGAACTGGGCACGCTGTGTGATGTCCTCCCTGGAGAGAAAGAAGAGAATGTCCTGTGTAGGGGCCCGGCTTCCTCCTCCATGTTGTTGGCCAGGTAGCTGGGAAGGAAAGCAGATTGCTGGGCAGGGGCACAGGCAAGAAGGAGCCGGTCAGCGCCCTGGGAAGGACAGATGGAATCCCTCCGGCTCTGGAGACCATCAGCCGTGAGCAGCGCTCCCCAAGACCATAACTGCTTGAGGAGACCGGGACTGCACAGAGCCTCATGAAGGAGCCTCCCACCCGGAGCTGAAGACACGAGCCAGGTGCAGAGACCTGGGAAGACTCCTGCCCCATGGGGACGGTGACCTGGGTTTCTTTCTGCATCTGTCCCTCTCCTCCCTCATGGACAACGCAGAGCCTGGCTCACAGTGTGCAGGAAGCCCACCAATGATTCCTACATCGCCTCTTGCTTTGCTTCATGTTCCCTGGCACAGAGGTCCCACGGCTTGGCTTAAGGTTTTCTTTGGCCGGTGAAAGACAGAATGAGCGGGATCAAATGCCTTAGGGACTTCCCCATGGACTCACACTATAACATAAACACTTGTAGGATGAAAAGGATGAAGTTGATCATTGCTGAAGAATGCATAGATGTTTCGCAACACCCAGCCTTCAACAGTGCTCCCACCTCATGGGGTCAGGAAAAGTGGGAGAGATGAGGATTCTGCCTGCCAAATTGTGTCTTTGAATTGGACCTGAGCAGAGAGGTACTGGGAGCTCAGGGAAAGAGAACACCGCTTTGGAGTTTTGCTTTCTTTGCCTTTGGTTTTGAAACAGGGTCACATTATGTTTCTGAAGATAGCCTTGAAGCCACAGGCCATTCTCTCCCTGGGGCTCCTGAGCAGTTGGGCCTAAAGGTATGTTCACCACACCCAGCCAAATGGTGGTATTGTCACTGACTGGAAGATAGGGAATTTTTCTTCAGGTTCAATGTGTGAACACATGTGGATGAAAAATAGAAGGTAAAGGCACAGGCAGGTGCATTTAGAGGAAAGAAAAGTAAGAAATGCCAGGATGATATGCTAGTTTGGCTGAAGAGAGTGGCAGAGCAGAGAAATTCAAAGGGAGAAACCAGGCCTGGGCTACATGGAGCAGGGAGCAGGCCGTAGCCGGGAGGCCAGGAGGTTGCAGACATGTATTTTGGTATGACTGTTCGGGAGCACAGATAAAGCCCATGGCTTGGGACAAGACTGGTCGAGACAAAGTTAAAGTGCCAAGAGCAAGCATCAAGCAGAGACACACAAACAAAAAAGCTATCAGTAGTGACACAAAACGTCTCCAAGACACACAGAACAAGAAATACACAGATTCTACTGGCTTAATATCTATTTTCTGAACCTCAGGTAAAAGAATTACCAGTTTAGAATCAACCAAATAGGACACATCCAGACGTCCCCGGAGGTCCTGACACTCTGAGGCGTCCCCCAGAGTTGTGGCTTGCAACCCCTGGACACGTCTGTCGGTTGCAGCTGGAGAGAGCTCACGCGTCTCGTCGGCAGCCACAGCCAGTCTCAAATACCAAAGAGGCAAAGGCCAGAGGCCATACCACAGCCAGTCCCAAATACCCTAGGTGATCACACTCCAAAGAAACAAAGGCCAGAGGCCGTACTTACCCCGAGAGAAGACTGTTGGGGTCTCCTTCACGAAGAGAGATATCTCGGTGGAGATATCTCGGTGGGACCTCCAAGTGTAAGAGTCGAGAATCTCACCGCATGAAGGAAGACTCCAAGAGACGCTCCCTCATGCAATAAGCAAGGGGAGTTTATTTACCAGGCATGCATGGGGCTCACTGAACGCGCAGGAACAGAGAGCCCCGAGCCGGAGTTCAGCCGGATTTTTAAGCCGAGAAACCACAAAGGGCGGGTATTTGCAAACGAAGTTACAGAAGCAAATAGCATTGGTTAGTTTAAACTGACCTTTACAATCATTGGTGGGGGATTGGCGGGGAGATACAAGAATGAGGAAGTTTAGATTAAGGGCAGGGGAGTTACCCTGAGTAAACAGCAGAGTTCTTTTGTGGTTTTTCCGAGAACAGGGTGGGGGTTCATTTCCTGAAACTCTTAGCACCTCCTAGAAAATCTCATGTTGCTTATCTATAGCCAGATGACAGCTGGCTCCCATAAAATTTTTCCTTTACAACAGTGTGACCTTTGGCATTGTGTGAGGTGAGAGGACACCGTTAGTGAAGTCAGATATGGCTGCCCTCCTTACAGGCACACATTGAGCATAACGTGTGCCCTTCCGGTCTTTCTGACAAGTGTCTCCATAAGCCAGGCAGCCAGGGAGCAGCTCTGTGCTGCCTGATCAGCCTTGAAAGACCGCCTCACAGCTCACTTGCCTTTGGCTACTGCATCGCCAAGTACTTCACCCTCACCAAGGCTGGAGGTGTCCTCTGGAACTCACCCACTCTGCAATCTCTCTACACCCAAGCCACCTCATCGTCTTGTATTTCCTTCCCTTCTTTCACTGCTCCTGCCACATACCCTTCTCTCTGTCTTCATACTTTGAACGTGAGTAAAAATTACCTATCTTCAGTGCACATTTGTATTCCCAGCTACTCAGGATGCTCTGGGGGGAGGATTATTTGACTCCAGGCCATCAAATTCAAGGTTCAAGATCAAGGGCAAGTCAATAAGAACTTGCTTCAAAAACGAAACAAAGCTGGAAATGGTGGTCCACTCCTGGAATCACTGTACTCTGGCAGACCATGGTAGGAGAATGCTAAGTTCAACTCAGACCTAGACAACAGAGCACGAGAGCAAGACGCTATTTCCAAAAAGAAATCTAAGAAGCAGCGGAAATGTAGATTAAGAACTCTGGGTTCTGCTCCCTGTACTGCAAACAAAATAATAAAAGTCCAAACCATGAGCCTCCTCCCCTGATCTCCCACTACTACATTCCACCAGCACTGCCCTTCAGCGCCTTAGGGCAGGACGTTGTGGACTCTAGTTCCTCCTCTCCCCTCCCTCTGCCTAAAATCCCCTTCAGGGAGACAACCGCTGAGGGCTGATCTTCGTTCTAAAAACAGCCAGCTCAATTCTTTTCAGGCTAAAAGTGTTGTGTTACAGCACTGAGTCCACAAGGGACTCCCCATGGGCTTCATCTACAGATAAAGCTGGCATTCATTCATTCATTCACTCATTCAACAAAAGCTTTGTTTCTTTTTAAGACAGTCTTGCTACGCACTTCTGGCTAACTCTGAACTCATTATGCACCCCAAGCTGGTCTTGAACTCCCAACAATCCTCCTGCCTCAGCCTCCCATATACTGGGATTATAGGTGTGTGCCAACTCAACTTGTTTTGTTCGGTATTTTTGTCTTTTTGAGACAGGGTCTTGCTATGCAGTTCAGGCTGGCCTTGAGCTCACTTTGTAGCCCAGGCTGGCCTCAAACTCAAAACAATGCTCCTGCCTCAGCCTCCTGGGTGCTGGGATTACAAGCGTGCGCCACCACACCTGGCCTCCACTACACCTTGTTAAATGTTGATTTCTGCCCCCGGTGAATATTCACTGTGTGTACCCACAAAGGGTGATCATCACCCAAAACACTAAGGTTATTTCAGTGATGCAGTCAACTCACCGTTTTGTCTTTCCATTCTCTTCAGGAAAATAGTCATTTCTGATTTTACCAGATTTGTAGAAGATCTTGCAGATGACATCAAGTCAGTCACGTCCCAACTGAGGAACACTGTCTACTATAATCACCGAATCAATTCCATCTGCTTCAGGAGGCCAATCTTTTCGTGCACTGCCAAACAACTCTGTATGAGTGAAAGAATAGGCAAATGAACCTTTTCTTTAAAAAAACCAATGTGCACACTGATACATTAGCCTAATACATGAACAAATTTCCAAGAAGCAAAGCATGAATAACCCAACTGCTTTCATTGTGAATAAAAGTCATCATTAAGCCAGGAATGGTGGTGCATGCCTATAATCCCAGCACTTGGGAGGCTGAGGCAGGGGGATCGCTGCGAGTTTGATGCCAGCCTGAACTGCATAGCAAGACCCTGCCTCAAAGAAAGAAACAAGGAGAGAGATACAGAAAGAAAGAGAGAGAGAGAAAGAGACAGAGACAGAGAGAAAAAGAAAGGGGAAGACAAGAGAGAAAAGTATCATGACGTTGCACATGCTAGTGCACGCCTATTATCCTAGCACTCTGGGCCGCTAAGACAAGAGGACTGAAAGTGCAAGTCCAGTGGAAGCTACTTAGCAAGAACCTGTCTCAAAACTAAAAGGAAAAAAAAAAAAAATCAACATGGAACTGGGTAGAAGGCCTTGGGTTTAGTCCCTACTACTGCAAAGAAATTAAAACTTAAAAAAAAGAAAGAAATCATGATCCTAGCTTGCTTCACAATTAAAATTTGAAAAATCCTCCCTCTCATACTGTCAACAGTCAAGGCATGCCAACTGATTTCTGCCAATAATGGAAGAGCTGCAAAGAAAAAAACTTTAGTAACGTAAAATGCAAACAATGAGGAAAACTGGAAGAATTGTCCCCAAGTTACATCCTCCAAGACTCTTAGTTTTTGTCTGTTTGTTTGGTTTGTTTTGTTTTGTTTTTGAGACAGGGTCTCGCTCTGCAGTTCAGGCAGGCCTTGAGCTCACAATTTGATGCTCCTGCCTTAGCCTCCCCAGTGCTGGGATTACAGGCGCCCACCACCACACCTGGCTCAAGACTCCTAGTGTTCAAGGTTTCTAGCAACACAGGGAAAAATCCAATCAGTGTCAAGAGCACGATCAGTGTCAAGAGCACGGGACTCTAAAGTAGACTTTTCACAGATTTTAGAAATAAGCAAATATTTAAGTCCTCTATATTCATAGCACTTTTCTTTGAGTAAATTCAAATTATTCAAGGAGGAAAAATATCTCCTTTGTGAACTGGGACAGAAAATAATTAAAATGAAGACACAAGTAAAGAATACAGTCACCTCCCACCCACCAGTCTGCGCCTGTTTTTCTGCACAAGGGTGGTAGCTGGCCTCCCCCAAACAATTGAGAAAACAGCATAAAGCTAAGGGCCCCAGGAGGCTGGGTGGAGGAAGCCCTCCCCTACCTCCAGAGCATCCAGCCCCTATTATTTACTAGAGTGGCTCACCGAGTTTAGTGGGCCACTGATTATGTTTTATTACAAAGGGCCCAACAAATAACGCAGTCAAAAAGCTGCAGAGCAAGGCCGGCAGGAGGGCAGGCAGGGCTGCTCTGCCCTCAGGAGCGTCACCCTGCGGGCACCTGCTGTTCTGTACTCAGAACCGAACCAAGGTACCGACCGACAAACACCGGAGCACACGGATCACCAATTGAGATTTTAGAATGAGCCTTTATTAGCTGGCCAGCGACTGCCTGAGAGCCTCCACACAGGGTAGGATCAGGTCAGCAGCAAACCAGGTGTGAGAGCAGCTTTTAAGCCAAAAAACCACATCCTGCTTGGCAAGCGAAGTCTTTGTGAAGCAGTCTTCCCAGAAACTATAGAAACTTTAGGAAACTTACAAGAAGGGAATGATACGTCTTAGGGAGTTTCGAGGAGTGGCTAGAATGCGGAAGGAAGCAGGTGGAAGAATAGGGTAATCAATAATCTTTTTTTCTCATGTTCTTTGTGAGGCCATGCATGTCCTTGTGAGGCCTTTACACCTGCAGCACTCAGCTCTGCCACGGCTCTCTGCATCCTGTTCTCAGGATCTTCATTTCATAGGTGTGACTGACTCCTATGCTGGCCATTAGTGAGGGACTCAACCTTCAGCCCTCATTCCTCCCTAGAAGCTGGGACAAAGGGACTCCAGTCCCAACACTCTAATCTGTGCCTCATCCTCCTTGGAACCAACTCCTCCACCTCAAAACTATCAGGAACCCTAGGCAGCAGTCATCTCATTAGCATACTAAGATACATCACTTTGGACAGTTCAAAATTACTGCCAGGAGTGGTGGCGCACACCTGGAATCCCAGCACTCGGGAGGCTGAGGCAGGAGGATCATTGCGAGTTTGAGACCAGCCTGGGCAACAAACTGAGCTCAAGGCCAGCCTGAACTGCAGAGCGAGACCCTGTCTCAAAAAAAAGAAAGATTAAAAAAAAAAAAATCAAAATTATTAGGAGTGGTGGGCTAAAAAACATAAGGAAAATCTCAAGGTAGAAACAGGCATTTAAACTCTTGTTTAAATGCCTGTAAAACCACAGCAGTACTCAGGAGGCTGAGGTAGGAGGACTGCCATGAATTCAAAGCCTGCCTGGGGTACATGGTAAGTTCAATACCAGCCTGAACTATATAGTGAGACCTTGTCTCAAAAAACAAAATCAGAAACAAACAAACAAAAAACAAAAGCTAAGAGACTATGGTAATGGCCCGTAATACTAGCAATATGGGAGGCTGAGGCATGAGGATCAGGAGTTCAAGGTAGGCCTAGGCAATACAGCAAGATCCTATCTCAAAAAAGTAAAGAAGTAAATAAATTGAAAGAAAACATAAGCTGGGTGTGGTGGCACATGCTTGTAATCCTAGCACTGGGGAGGCTGAGGCAGGAAGATCGTTGCAAGATCAAGACCAGGCTGGGCTACAAAATGAGCTCAAGGCCAGCCTGAACTGCATACTGACACCGTTTCAAAAAGACAAAAACAAAAGAAAGAAAAAGAAAAACAGAAAAAAGAAAAACATACACACAAGCTCTTAGGCTTATATAATTATTAATGGTTCTTCTTTCTTTCTTCGTGGCACACAAAATAAATAATGCATCTTGGACCGGATAGATGTCCTTAATTTGGTGAAATGCCCAACAAGGCTGCTGAGAAGTATCCCACAGTGCAGACCGTAAGTACGAAATACTTACGACCATGCTTGGAAGACACTTACTGGCAGTATGTGTTCACTTTCCATGTGTTACACACGTAGTTCTGTATTTTTGTAACTACACCTAGAAATACAAAACAGGGGGGCATGCTGGCGCGTGCCTGTAATTGCACCACTTTCAAGGCTGAGGCAGGAGGATCCTTGTGAGTTCACGGCCAGCCTGAACTACAAAGTCAGACCCTCAAAATAAATAAGTAAATAAATAGTGGTGGTCCTGCCTTTCCCATTTTGTTTTTGCAATCCTCAGCCTCCCAAGGGCTGGGATTACAGGCACGTGCCACTATGTCCAGCTCCCACTTTGGGATTAAATTAGTCAACACAGAAAAATTGGAGGATGGGCCAGGGATGTAGCTCATCAGCTCTGCGCAGGCCTGGCAAGTGCAAAGCCTTGAGTTCGATTTCCGGTACCAAAAAGGAAAATAGCTTTAAAAATTTTTTTTTAATAAAAATAAAAAGACCAGGAAGAAATGAAGGATATAATTCCAGCTTGGAGAATTAAAATAGCTTAAAAAATGCCACCAGTTCTCCTCATAAGTCACTTCAGCAAGCAGACTCCCAGGAAGCAAAAATAATGCCTGTGTTATCGTTGATACATTGTGTCAACTTGGGGAGTCTAGAGGTTTGGCTAAGTGACTTAGCAGGAAGCCAGAGTGCTTACTTTGTATACATCCTGAGCCTGTGGAAGAGGAGGGCAAAGATTATGTGAGAGCTACACGCCCCTTAGGTGGGGGTAGCCTGTTTACGAACTAAGGCAGGGAAACAAGCTGCTTGGAGCCATTCCTCCGGTTTGTTCGGGCTGTTTGCTGTTCGGCTGCCATTCCCCCCTTTGTTCTTGTTGCTTTGCTACCTTCTGCCTCCGAGCCAGCCAAGTATGGACTGAAACCTCCACAAACTGTAAGCTAAATAAACCTTTCCTTCCTTCATTTTGGGCGTTGGGTATTTTGTCTCAGCAACGAGAGAAAAGTAACCAAGACAGCCTATAAAACCACAGTAGCAAAGAAGGCAAAGCAAGCTACAAAAGCATCAACGCTGTAATTTGAAAAGGCAATCTGCGGACACTACGAAGGTGGTCTGCCACGCAAACCTAGAAAGAAAGCGCTGATGAGAACGCGACGGGCTCTACCTGGCACAGTCCTACTAAGGAAGACACTTCTACAGGGCTTGGGGTGGGGGGGGACCTAGCTCTGCAAGACCTGCCCCCTAGCGACCGTCCCCTAGGTCTGGCTGGTCGGCGCTGGTGTCCCTGGACGGGAAACCGGTGGTCCCGCCCAGCTCTGACCCCAGCTGCTCCTCAAGCACACGGGCCCCGCTGCAACCCACCCGGACCTCCACCCTCCCCAGACTGCGGCTGTGCCGCAGGTGACTGGCTCCCCGAGTATCTCTGCGCGCCTGTTCAGAGGGAAGACAGCAGGACTCGCGGAACCGTAGCAGCTCGCTCCACCGGGAAGACAGCTGCAGGCAGAGGTCCCTCCCGCCCACCGCCACGCTCGTCCCGCTCACCTTCCTCTCTCGCGCCATCCGCGAAACCTTTGCGGTGGCTGAAGTAGGGCTCGTCCATCTCGCCGTTCTCTGTCGCGCTGCCCTCGGGCCCGGCCGCCTCCACGGCGCACTACGGCCGGCCCGCTTCCGCGGTGGCTCCTCGGTGGGCCGCAGCGAGGACCACACGGCCAGGCCGGGGTCTGCCTTCCGCGCCAGCTCCGCCCTCACCTCGGGATCCGCCTGGGCCGCTGCTGCCGCGCGGGCTCTGCCCGCTCCTCAGCCACCTCAGGCGCCGCACCCGCGACAGTCGTCTACCGTTTCCGCCGCGCGCCACGGGCTCCCAGGGCGCACAGCGCCGGCCCGCGCTGGGCTCTGGGCCTGTGCCTGGGGGCCATACCAACTGGATCGTGGGGGAGAACCCAAACCCCAATTCCCCCGTAACGCCCGGAGGAACTCCGATGCAAAGGAGAGTGTCTGCCACTAACCCCAACGGGGTTTTCGTGAGAAAAGAGTGCTCCGTTCCTATCAGTAAACTTGCTCTGGGAAGCCACTAAACTCACGGGGAACTTTGAGTACCCCATGTATGGCAGCGGATGGTTACGTCCAAAATGACACTGGCTGCTTTCCTACTCCCTTCTGGCAATTTGGGGAGGACCCGACTATTGGAAGACCCAGCAGGTTCCAGAGTTCATTTCAAAATGCGGAACTGCATGAAAATATGATGCAACTTAAAAAGCTATACCATGGAAAATTGCAAGTTCCAACAAATTTCTCCTTGGGCTATCTTCGTCTATAGCTAGATAACCTGTTTAGCTTACTCATAAATCCCCCCTTTACGAGTCTGGGTTTTAGACTCCTCTACTGACCCGACACAAGAACGGACAATCCCAAACTACAGAAGGAATTGGATGGCCGATGCGAGTACAAAGACTACTTCTCACCCCAATACAAAAACATAGCTGGATAGCTTTCTTCCTTTATGAAGTCCATACCCACAGCGCCCCTCCCCTCGTGCTGACCCTCACAGTGGTTTGATCCGCGGATAACTGAAGCCCCGCGCGCCAGGACACTCACGTGGATGGGCGAGACGAGAGGGGTCACTTGGGCTTGCAGGAGTTTGGGCGCGCGAGGGAGTGGGTTGCCAAGGAGCAACTCCAAATCCGCGGGACTCTGCAAGCTGCCAGAAGCGCATTTGGGTCTTCTTGCTTCTGCCTCACATTTAGTGGAACTTGAATCCAGGGCCCCTATCTCTTTTTTTAAATTTGTTTTGTTTGTTTGTTTGTTGTTTGTTTGTTTGTTTTTTCCAGTACCAGGAATCGAATTCACGACCTTGCGCTTGCCAGGCAGGCGCTGTGCCACTGAGCTAAATCCCCAGCCCCCACCCCCCTTTTTTAAAATTTGGAGACAAGATCTCACTAAGACGCTAAGTTTCCCATCCCGGACTCGACCTTGAGGTCTTCCTGCCTCATTAGCGCTGGGATAACAGGCATGCCTCACCAAGCCCTGCGTCTTCTCTTTTGCTGGGCTGCGGAGTAGCTGCTGGTTGTGGGATGTTTAATCCTCCTAAAGTGCTCTTGAGCCCATGGGGGAGTTAGTGCATAGGAAGGGAGCAGAGTTTCTGCCTGGGCAGATGCAGAGCTCTGGCGGTGGCCTGCAGGACAGTGAATGTCCTCATGACCCCACACCCTTAAAAGTGATTGGAATGGGACTGGGAGTAGCTCGGATACCTGTGGGTGGTAAAGAGCATGTGGTTCATGATAAGTCACAAGGCAACTCACCCTCCCCGCCCCAGGGGATTTAAGTTCTTTTATTAAGGAGTTAATTAAAACTCCTTCCTCGTCACCTGTTCCCATCCAGTTCCTCTGGACAAAAGCCAACTCCGCCCCCATCCACCTTGGCAGAACCACACCTTCAACTTTGAGGAAGGACACCTCTCCCCCTCGGGCTGTTCTGATCCATGGACACCCTCCCCCTGGGAAATGTTCTGACCCACGGGACACCTTCCCAGAAAATAGCTTAAAAACCCCTCGCTTTGCTCAGCTCAGGGCTGTCCCAGTCCGCTAGGCAGCCAGCGGCCTCATTCTCCCACCCAATAAAGATTCCTCTCATGTCAGAAGGTCTGGTCTGGTTCTGTGTGGCCCGATCATATGAGTTCACAGGCTGAGACCCTGGGCTTCATCTCCAGCACCAGAAAAGGTAAACTAGTACCGAAATATACCCAGTGCATTTCATTCATCGGGGCAGTGGGTAGCACTGCAAGGCAGGGCTGCCTGAGTTGCTGGTGCAGGAGAAGATAATTCCCTCCAAAGCTGGACAGTGTGCTGTGCAGGTGACTGACCACAGGCAGGGGAACAGGAGGGAAGGCAGATTTGGGAGGTGCAGAGGCTTCACAGAAAAGCAGAGAGAATGTGCAGACCCCAGTAGAAATGCTCATGGGGGGCAGGAGGCGAGGACAAAGCAAAGATGGGTGGGCCCTGGAGGACAGGGTGCTGGTGTGTGATTACGTTTGACGGGCGTGGGGTCCCTGCTGGTCTGCTCTTCCTGGGTTGATGTAGCCCACTGGAGGGGGTGTGCAGATGGCCAGTTATTTTTTTCTTTTTGGTATCCAGAATTGAACTCAGGACCTTGCACTTGCCAGGCAGGCACATATGCCACTGAGTTATATCCCTGATTCTCTCTCTCTCCCTCTTTTTCCTTCTTATTTGTTTATTTTTTGGGGGGTACTGGAATTGAACTCAGGACCTTGCACTTGCCAGGCAGGCACATATGCCACTGAGTTATATCCCTGATTCTCTCTCTCTCCCTCTTTTTCCTTCTTATTTGTTTATTTTTTGGGGGGTACTGGAATTGAACTCAGGACCTTGCACTTGCCAGGCAACTGCTGAGCCGCTCAGAGTAATAAATAAATGGAAGCAGTGTGTTTGGCACCGCATTTCCTGGATATCTCTGGAGTTGAGGTCTCTGCCCTCAAGAGCTGCCACTCTGGTTGGGAAGACAGAGAGAAAAAGAGATGAAAAATGAGAGAACTGTGGTAGGACAGTGGTAATGACTGTGGATAACAGACTGTGTAGCACGGCTGGTGCAGGCCAGGCTATCTTTGTCATAGAGCAGAGGCCTCCACGGAGGAGGCACAGTCCAGCTAGGACCTGAGATGCTGATGAGAAGCCAGCTGTGGAAGAACAGCATGGGGTTGTAGGTGCCTTTCTGAATGCAAATGGAAAGTGCAAAGGCCCTGGGGCCTTTGCAAACCGTGGAGAGGTTTTATGTGAGAACTAGAGGGTGGTCATGTTTTTCTGTGGTATTTGAACTTTTTTCACCAAGCATGGATTCCTTCAAAATCAGTACAAAAATAAAAAAAATTAAAATTAAAAATTAAAAACTGGAAAATAAACACAAATCAAGAAGTGAGTGTGGTGGCACACACCTGTAATCCCAGCACATGAGAGGCCGTGGCAGGACTGCCTAGAGTTGGAAGCCAGCCTGGGCTCCGTAGTGAGACCCTGTCTTAAACAAATACAAAGGAGAATAAAAAAAAAAATGTTTGCAGTAGCTTTATGATAGCTTTGTGTGTGTGTGTGTGTGTGTGTGTGTGTGTGTGTGTGAGTGTTCTTGAGGCTAGAGTGGAGGGCCTCACGCATGCCAAGCACACATTCCCACTGAGCTCTGCCCTCATCCCAAGAATGTTTGTTTTGTTTCATTTTGAGATCAGCTCTCACTGTGCAGCTCAGGTTGGCCTGAAACTTACAATCCTCCTGCCTCAACCTTGCTAGAGCTAGGATTGCAGGTTTGTACCATTATGCCTGGCTAAGAGTCGTAAGTTTTATGTTGTGCATACTTTCCCACAACAGAAAAGGAAAAAATTATTTTAAAAGCCACCTGGGCATGGTGACAAATGCCTGTAATCCTAGCACTCGGGGAGGCTGAGGCAGAAGAATTGCAAGTTTGAGCCCTGCCTGGGCAACTCAGTGACTTATCCAGACCCTGTCTCTAAAACAATGAAAAAGGCTGGGATGGAGCTCAATGCCAAGGACCTGAGTTCATTCCTCAGTACTGCAATATGAATAACTAGCCATCATTTCTGGTGGGTAATACCTTGCAAACTTGTGGGGTATGAGTGAGCAGGACGTTGCCCTGATGGGGCCACGGGTGATGCACGTAGGGTGGGAGGGACCGGTGGCTCCGCCTGGCCAGGCACCTCACAGCTGAGGCCTGAACCAAGGCAGGCAGAAGCAACAGCTGACCTGCAGGTGGCGATCTTGGGCCACCCTTCACCACCGAGGGCTGCCTCTCAGCCATAATCTTTCTTAACTCCAAGCATCCTACCTTGGAAGCCCAGGGCGGCTGCTCTCCCAGGAGTTTCTTGGTAATTTCTCCAGGATGTTTTACATCCTCAAAGCAATTGCCTCTGAGTGAGCAGAGCCGTTAGAGGAGCAAAGAGGGCCGATGAACCCTCACAGTCAGGATTCATGCAAAGCTCTCCCTGTGCATGTAACCAAGATCCCTGCCTGCCCAGGGCACATGGCCTTCTCCCCACTGCTGTTCACTCAGCTGCTGGTGTGCAGCATGAGCAGGGATCCCACCTTGTTCCAATCCCTTTTCGTGAAGTATTTTGAGCGCTCTCTCTCTCTCTCTCTCTCTCTCTCTCTCTCTCTCTCTTTTAGTTTTTGAGCTTCTTTACTGTGAAGAAAATAACAGAGTAGTAAACAAGGACCCACTCACCTATATCTTCGTTTGTTTTCTGTTTGTTTCATGTGGTGCTGGGAATTGAACTGAGGGCCCTGCACGTGCCAAATACACACTCTAAACACCGAGCTATACTCTCAGCCCACAGACCTTACTGTGTCAACATTACACAATATTTGCTTCCGGGTTTTCATACAAGAAAAAACAAGAACCCCCCTTTCTCTCTCTCTAAATTCCATCTCCTTTCTCTCCCCAGAAACACTATCAGGTATCCATAGATGATGTAGTCATTGTTGTTGTCTGTTTTTTTCAGTTTTTTCTTCTCACTGTTTGTTTGTTATGTGTCTTTTTCAGATAGGGTTTGACTGTGAAGTTCGGGCTGGCCTTAAACTCACACCTGTCTTTATTTTAAAGAGAAAAAAAAATTTACAAGATAATAGGAAGGTAGCAATGATTTGTACATTGTGTATTATTATCTTTAAATTAGTTACTCAGAATACAAGATACTGGCTTTTAATTGTTGAACTCACTACGTAGCCTAGGCTGAATTTGAACTTTTGGTGATCTGCCTTAGCCTCCTGAGTGCTGGGATTACAGGTGTGTGCCACACACCTGGACATAGTTTAGGTTGGTTTTTTTTGTTTTGTTTTGTTTTGTTTTGTTTTGTTTTTGTCTTTTTGAAATGCTGTGTAGTTCAGGCTGGTTTTCACCTCACTTTGTAGACTAGGTTGGTCTTGAACTCCAAACAATCCTCCTGCCTCAGCCTCCCAAGTGCTGGGATTACAGTCGTGTGCCACCACACAAAGCTTGTTTGGTATTTTTAATTGAAAATTTTTCTTTTTTAGTTTTTGAGACAGGGTCTTGTATAGTTCAGATGAGCGTTGAACTCACTGGCCTTCAACTTGTGGCAGTCTTTCTGCCTCAGCCTCCCAAGTGCTGCTATTACAGGCATGCATGCCCTGCTCCATCTATCTGTCTCTCTCCTTTTCTTCCCTTCCCTTCCCTTCTCTTCCCTTCCCTTGTCTTGTCTTTTCTTTTCTTTTCTTTTCTTTTCTTTTCTTTTCTTTTCCTTCCTTCCTTCCTTCCTACCTTCCTTCCTTCTTTCCTTCCTTCCTTCCTTTCTTGTGGTACTGGCAGTTGAAACTAGGGCTTTTACACTGAGTTACATCCCCAGTTTATTTATCTATTCATTTATTTTATTTTTATTTTATTTTTATTTTTGTCTTTTTGAGGCAGGGGCTCACTATGCAGTTCAGGCTGACCTTGAATTCACTTTGTAGCCCAGGTTGGTCTTGAACTCACCATCCTCCTGCCTCAGCCTCCCAAGTGCTGGGATTACAGGCATGCACCACCACGTCCAGCCCCTTAAAAATTGGTTTTATTTTCCGACAGGGTCTTGCTCAATCACTGTGTAGCCGTCTGGGCTCAAACTTGCAATCCTCTTGCCTCAGCCTCCCCTAATGCTGGAATTACAAGTACGTACCACCAGATCAAGGGTTTTATGGCTTTAAATCTTCATGGTAGCTCTACATAGCCTTCAGCGATTTTCTTTTCTGCACAAAATGATGTCTTCAAGATTTATCCATCCTGGTACACACTGCTCTAATTTATACATTATAAGAATAAAGTACAATTTATTATTCATTTCACATTGTCATAAAAATAGGTTTTGCTTTTTCAATGTTATAAATTATAATACAGTGAAAAGTTTTGTATTTGTCTCATGAGCTATGCTTTAGAGAATATGACTAGAAGTGGAATTTCTGGGTCATAAAATATCTGCATCCCAATTTATTAGATGTTCACAAATCGTTCTCCAAAGTGTCTGTACTAATTTACATCCCCTGCAGTGCCGCAAGAATATTCCTATTGCTCCTTATCTTCTGTCTGCCGAAGGGCAGCTCGTGGTTGTTTGAATTTGCATTTCTCTGACATTAGTAGATGTCTGATTTAAGCAGAAAGGGAAATGACTAAAAGCATCTAAAATCTGTAGGAGAGCTGGAAATCCGGCCTCGAAGGTATGCACCTCACACCACAGAGCGAGTGGGGAGCTGAGGGACACCAACCCAGCACTCGGCTAGGGGTCCTATGGCCTTTAGCCTAGGGGAGGTGAGCGCATACGCTAATGACGCCTGCGGGGCAGGGCAAATCTGGCGTTAGTGCGCATTACCCCTCCAAGTGGGAAGAGATGCTTGCCTTTCCCCAAGGGACCAGACTTCCTCAAACGCAGATCTAGCAGCTGAATGACCACAAAGTAGTGACAAACCTTCTGGATTCAGTACGGGGAATAAAACCTAGAGCCTTCACAAGTTGCTACATCCTCAGCCCTTTGGAATTTTCTAAGACAGGATTTTGCTAAATCACTGAGTTGCCCAAACTGGGCTGGCATTTGATTTCCTCCTGCCTCAGCCTCCCAGAGTACTGGAATTACAGGTGTGCACCACCTCACCTGGCTCTAAGCTTATTGTTACTATAAAGTTATTGGTCACTCAGATTTCCTTACCAGTGTCTTACCTATACACAGCCTTTGATTCTCAGGCTGTCCATCCTTTTTCATATTGAAATATATGAGTTATGGACTTCATGTGGTGGTTCATGCCTGTAATCTCAGCATTCAGGAGGCTGAGGTAGGAGGATTGCTGTGACATTGAGGCCAGCCTGGGCTACATGGTGAGTTCAAGGCCACCCTGGACTACATAGCAGACCCTGTCTCAAAAAAAAAAAAAAGGTCTCCCAGCCAGGTGTGGTGGTATATGCCTATAATCTCAGCACTCTGGGAGGCTGAGGCGGGAGGATCAGGAATTCACCCCACCTGGGCAACTTAGTAACTTAGTGAGACTCTGAAAATGAAAATTTAAAAAGGGCTGGGGCTGAAGCTTCATGGGAAGGCCCTGGATTCAATCATGAGCACACAGCCCCACCCCTAATAATATATATATATATATGTATACATATATATGTGTGTATGTGTGTGTGTGTGTATATATATATATATATATATATATATATATATATATAGTCTTTTTGAGACAAAAAAACTGCTGTGCAGTTCAGGCTGGCCTTAAGCTTACTTTGTAGCATATGCTGGTCTCTAACTTGCAACAATCCTCCTGCCTCAGCCTCCTGAGTGCTGGGATTACAGGAGTGCACCACCGTGCCTGGCCCTAATGATATACTGTCCATGGGATCTCTCATCTTGTGTATTGTCAGGTTATATTATCAAATTATCAACATTTTGGATTATTATTTTCTTCACTACTTGCATGCTGCAGCCTTCCAGAGCTTGAAAATATAGCCATTGGATTATTTGGACCAACTCTTCTGCAGAACAGAAATAAAATGTTTGATAAAATATAGAAACTATCTTGTTAAAACCAGTGAGGCCCCGACAAAATGATAAAGCACTACTATTCTAAACTCTACAGGATGGAGCTGGGGCTGAGGCTGGGGCTATAGCTCAGTGGAAAGCACTTGCCTATCATGTTCAAGGCCCTGGGTTTGAGCCTCAGCACAGCAGTAAATATAATAAAATCTGAGGAAATAAGAAGAGATTGAGGGTATTTGCTGCACTGGGTGAACTTGACCTTAAATTTGAAAATGAAGTGGAAATCACTTGTCTTCTAGTTTTTGTCATACAGCCAGGTGTGGTACACACACACTCCCAGTATTGAGGAGGCAGAAACAGAAAGATAGCCAGGTTGGAGCCATCCTGGGAACAGAGCTAGTTCTAGGCCAGCCCTGGGCTACCGAGGGAGATCTTGTCTCAAACAAAACCAAACAAAAGTGTATTTGCCATATAATCTTTAGAATCATCACTTTCTCAATGGTTATACCGATCTGTGTACTTGTCCCTATGCTTTTTTTTTTAAGGAGCAAAGATTTGTTTCCGCTCACAGTTTGTAGAGGCTTCTGTCCCCAGTCAGTTGGCTTTTGTTGTTGTTGCTTGTTTGTTTGTTTGTTTGTTTTTGAGACAGGGTCTCACTACATAGTCCAGACTGGCCTTGAATTCACTATGTAGGCCAGGCCCTGAACTCATGCCAATCCGCCTGCCTCAGCCTCCCAAGTGCTGGGATTACAGGTGTCCACCACCAGGCCCCGTTGTCCCTACACTTGATGTCAGAGGTGTTTGAACCTAGACCAGGGACTTTGGATGGGGCAACCCCCCAGCAGGCTTGAGAGAAGTGACAGTAATGCTTTTCCTTAGTTAAGTGCAAGATGGGTGCTGGGAATAAGGTGGGCAAGTGGAGCCTACTGTTCTGTTCAAGTACTTTCTCAGGCAAGCAGTTTTTAGACAAAATTTTACCTCTTAACTTCCCAGTCATTTGAAGACTGTTGCCAAAGTGCCCACATCTGTACCAGGAGATGCAACCAGCAAGGTTCCCAGCCACGTCATTCCTAACATTCATCCGCAGAAGAGTAGCTACGTTACAATGTGGTGTAGTGATAAAATGTGAAACAGGACATGGATGATAAAGTGAGAACATCTAATTACATCTCGTCTCACATGGTTCCAGAAAATGAGGAGGAAAAGAATGAAGCAAGCTGGCATGGTGGCACATGCCTATAATCCCAGCACTTGGGAGGCTGAGGCAGGAGGATCACCGTGAGTTCAAGGCCAGTCTGGGCTACACAGCAAGACCCTGTCAAAAAAAAAAAAAAAAAAATGAAGCAATGTTTGTAAAACCTTTGGCTGAGATTTTGTAGAACTGATAAAGACAACAAGCCAAAAACTCACGAAGATTAATAAATCCTAAACAGGATAAATAAATATAAGTGGATACTTAGAACACAGTGAAACTGGTGAGTATCAGAGAAACAAAGGCAATCATTTTCAAAGAAATAAATTGGGTATTTTGTCCCAGCAACAGGAAAATGACTAACACACTGGACTGCTGAGAGCCTATTTGAAAAAAAGTAAAAAGTTAAATTTGCAACCAATCAAAAAAAAAAAAGAAAAGAAAAAAATACAGACACCTGGTATCAACTTCTCAAAAGCAGCAGTGGAACTCAGGAAGATAGTAATGATGTTTTAAATATGGAGAAAGGGTCTGGGTGTGGTGGTGCACACCTGTGATCCTAGCACTTGGGAGGCTGAGGCAGGAGGATCGGTATGAGTTCAAGGCCAGCGTGGGCTGCATGGTGAGTTCAAGGCTAACATGAACTACATAGTAAAATTCTGTCATACAGCTGGGTGTGGTGGCACATGCCTGTAATCCCAGCACTCGGGAGGCTGAGGCAGGAGGATCATTGTGAGTTTGAGACCAGCCTGGGCTGCAAAGTGAGCTCAAGGCCAGCCTGAACTGCATAGTAAGATCCTGTTTCAAAAAGACAAAAAAAAACCAAACCTGTCTCAAAAAAAAAAATATATATATATATTATATATAATATATATATATATTTGGGGGGGGAGAAAGAAAGAGGGAGAAAGGGGAAAACTGCCAGTTAGAACTCTGTACCCAACAAAAGAAATTTTTTTTGCAATACTGGGGATTGAACCCAGGGCCTTCCCTGGGCAACCCCCTTCCCAGCACTGAGCTACTTCCCACTCCTTGTTTTCAGTCTTTTGAGATGGCATATATGTTGCTCAGCATAGACTGAAACTTGGGATCCTCCTGTCTCAGCCTCCTGAGTGGCTGGGATTCCTTCCAGGTGTGTGCCACCATACCCTGCTGTATTCTGTTCTTTTTGAAAAAACTTTTCTATGTACTCTTATTTATCTGCTCATATATTTTCTAATTCTGATGGTTTTAAATGTTATAGCTTAATAATTTCTGATATCTGATAGAGAAAATTCCTTTTATCTTTCTTCTTCAAAATTGCTTTGGCTGATCTTGATTCTTTACTCTTCCATATGAATATAAAATTAGTTTGGTAATTTCCTGAGGAAATTATTTTTACTGAAATTGCATTAATTTTATACATCAGTTTGGGGATGGTTATTTTAATATATTTTAAATATATTGAATTTTCCTATCTATGAACAAATTTTCAGTCTTCTTTTCTTTAACTCTTTTATGTCTTCTATAAAGTTTTATCATTTTCTCCTTAAGAATATATCATCTTAGCCAGGCATGGTGTCACATGTTTGTAACCCCGCACTTGGGAAGAGAGGCTGAGGCAGGAGGATTGTTGTGAGTTCAAGATCAGCCTGGGCTACAAAGTGAGCTCAAGGCCAGTCTGAACTGCATAGCGAGAGCCCATCTCAAAATGACAAAAAAAAAATCATTTTAGATTTATACATGCATATTGTTAGTTTGTTGTCATTACGAATGAAATTTTTTGATTAACTGATTACTACTGTATACATGAAAAGTAGTGACTATTGTACAATGTCTTGAATCCAGAAATACTGATAAATTTCTTTATCTTAAAGTACTTTAGGGCTGGGGATATAGTTCAGCAGCATAACGCCTGCCTGGCAAGTGCAAGGTCCTGAGTTCGATTCCTAGTACTAAAAAAATAAAATAGTTTATATGAGTGTAATACTGCACACTTGTAATCCCAGCACTTTGGGAGGCTGAGGCAGGAGGATTGCAAGTTGGAGCCCTGGACATTTTAGGGACTTAGTGAGCCGCTGTTCCAAAATATCCAAAGGGTGGGGGATGTAGCTTAGTTGAAGGCCTTGATTTAATTCTCCAGTGCCATTCTCACCACAAAAAAAGGTTATTTTGTATATTTTCTGGGGTTGATACTGTGATCTAAGATTAGCAATCATTATATTTCTTCCTTCCCAGTCTTTATACCACTGTTTTGTAGTTTTCTTCTCATATTAGCTTGATCCTGAAATACAGTTTAATAGCAGTCATGATAACAGGCAGCTTTTCCTCTCAATTTTAGAAACTATTTTTTTTTTTTGTCTTTTTGAGACAGGGTCTCACTATGCAGTTCAGGCTGGCCTCGAGCTCACTTTGTAGCCCAGTCTGGTCTCGAACTCACAATGGTCCTCCTGCCTCAGCCTCCTGAATGCTGGGATTACAGGCATGTGCCACCACGACCAGTTTTGAAACTTTTTTTTTTAAATAGGGTGTCAGTATGTAGCTCAGACTGGACTTCAATTCTATTATGTAGCCCAGGGTGGCCTTGAACTCACAGTGATCTTTCCGCCTCAGCTTCCCAAGTACAGGGATTATAAGCATGCACCAATTTTAAAGGGGATAATTTTGAAGTTGAAGCACTCAATATATGTAATGTTTGCTGTAGGTTTTAAAAAAGTTTCTTTGTAAGATAAGCTTTATTTGAATAAGCTTATTAAATTTGATTAATTATGTTTCTAATTAGCTAGAAGAGGATTTTTACGTGCTTTTATAAAAAAGTAATAGAGCCAGCTGTGATGGGGCACATCTATAATCCCAGCACTCAGGAGGCTGAGAATGGAACATCACAGTGAGTATAAGACCTTGTCTCAAAATAAAATAAAACAAGTAAAATAAAAGTAATAAAGAGATTTACTCTGGTTTTCTTGTTTTTTTTTTTTTTTGTTTTTTTTTTTCCAGTACTGGGAATCGAACTCATGACCTTGTGCTTGCCAGGTGGGCACTGTGCCGCTGAGCTAAATTCCCAGCCCCTTACTCTGGTTTTTGTTCATTTGTTTGTTTTATCTTTTAAGACAGGGTCTTGCTTTGTAGCCTAGGCTGGTCTCAACCTCAAAACAATCCTCCTGCCTCAGCCTCCTGAGTGCCACAGCCTTGTGGTGACATAAGGCTGTAAGAGATTTACTCTAACATTAGAAGTGACCCTGGAGGTAATTTTAAATCAGTTCCAGAGTTTTCAGACCATGACCAGCAGCTCCATTGTTCCAGGCTCTGGCAAGGCAGAGGGTCATGGTGGAAGGGCGAGGTGGAGGAGAAAGGCTGCTGGCTGCCAGGAAGCAGAGCACTGGGGAAAGCCCGAGAGGAAAGGACCAGATACGGTCCCCAAGGTCACACCCTCCTAATCTGGCCCTGCATCTAGGCTCTTGCTAAATTTCCTTCCCTTCCCAATAATGCCATCAAATTATGATCCATGGATGGATTAATCTACCAATGACACCAGAGCCATCATGACCCAATCACCTTCAGAAAGGTGACCCTGGAACAGAGAAAATGTCTGGGGACATTTTAGATGTGAATTATAACACTCATCAAAGCCTCTTAGTGACTCTTGACATTTTTTTTCTTTCTTTCTTTTTTTTTTTTTTTTTTTGTGACTCTTTGAAAGATGCTTGTTAGGACTTGAAATCCCTGCCTGCAAGAAGGATAATACCTAAGCACAGCCCCTCCTGCATGTCTTCCGAGGGAGACCAGTCCTGACGTCGGTGTCCTGCTTTCCAAGTCCTGCCTTTCAGTTCCATTTTCCTAAATGGAAAACATTAACATGACTCAAAAACCACAGCAACAGTCGTAAGTGGGTTCTTTTTTCTTCCACATCAGATGGGCAATGTGCTGATGTCGTAACAAGGTTGAGGGAGGCACATCTCGTGCATATGACATTAACATGCAATCGTCACACTTATGAACCAAAGGATCAGAGAAGTGGGTTCCTGCTACTGAACAAAATCTTCTGTTTAAAACAAAACTCTCCCTTAGATGAAACAGTTTATCTTTTGGTAAGGCTCTATAGATGGCAGACTTATTCCAAGGAACATTTCCTGAGAACTTTCTCAGTGTGGTTTGAGACCTCCCCTTCAAGGACTTCGGCGGAGGCATTCAGAAGGAGAACCACTGGTATACACCTATAATTCCGGTGCCTGGGGAGGCTGAGGCAGGAGGAGCACAAATTCAAGCCCAGCTCATTGACTCAATGAGACTTTGTCTCAAAAATTTAAAAAAGGGCTAGGGATGTAGTTCGGCAGAAAGGCTTTGGGTGGCTAAATTTCCTGTACCACTGCCAGACACACAGCATGGGAACCAACTGCTGCTTCTCCTTTGCTTCCACAACCCCCTCCCCTGGGTAGAGGAGGCCCTGTGTGGGGTGAGAACCTGTCCTGTTCTGCTCCTCCGCCACCTCCGTTAGGGGCTTCTGGAGGGCAGACAGCTGGTCTGCTCATTCCTGTTTACTTTCCTCACTTTCTTCTCCTACCAGCCATTTGAAATGTGATCCAGTAGTAAATCTCGGGGAGTGTATGTGGGAATAAAACTGCCCAGTTTACAGCAGTGGTCTCTTGTTGGGGCTGATTCATCTGGGAACTAAAAAAAAAAATTCTCAAGTCCTGGCCACAACGCAGACCCAGTGAAACTCCAGCGATGGCACAGCATAGGTGCATGGGTTTTTTGTTGTTGTTATTGTTGTTTTGTTTTTGCAGTGCTTGGGATTGAACCCAGAACCTCACACATGTTAAGCAAGCACTCTACCGCGAGCCACATCCCTGCATTATTGCAGCTGATGGACTTAACTGATGGAAGGATCCTGTGTGTAGACAGAATGCTCCTTTAGGATTGGTCTTTAGTTATTTTCTCCTTTTACTTGTATCCATGTAAGGGGAAGCAGACAATGGCACATGATGGGTAAAATCAAATGGGCTGGATTGAGGCAGGGGATTTCTGAATATATCCCAGGTGATGACTAAATGCAACCAAGATCCAGAACCACTTAACTAGAAGCTATCTGATATATGTAAGGGGATTAAGTGATTAATTTAACAAGGTATTGTTCCAGGAAAAATGTATAATTGTATATTTGTAAAATATATGACAGTCTTCAGAGTGTGATGAAGATTTTTGGGTTTTATTTTTGAGATAGGGCCTTGTTATGGAGCCCAGGCTGGCCTCAAATTTGTGTTGATCCTCCTGCCTCAGGCTCCCAAATGCTGGGATACAGGCATGTGCCACCATATCCTGTAGACTTGAAAAAAATTTTTCTTTTTGTCTTTTTGAGAAAGGGCTCCACTCTGCAATTCAGGCTGGCCTTGAGCTCACTTTGTAGCCCAAGCTGGCCTCGAATTCACAGTGATCCTCCTGCCTCAGCCTCCCAAGTACTGGGATTACAGGTGTGGGCCACCATGTCCGGCCTTTCTTCTTCTTCTTCTTTCTTTCTTTCTTTTCTTTTTGAGACAGGGTCTTGCCATGTAGTTCAGGCTGGGCTTAAACTCACTATGTAGCCCAGGCTGGCCTCAAACTAATTCATGGTGATGCATCTGCCTTAGCCTCCTAAGTGCTAGGATTACAGGCTTACACAGTCATACCTGATTTTTTTTTTTTTTTAAAAACCAACTCATAATCTAGTGGGAGACAGAAATATGTACCAAGTAATAGCAGGAAGTCAGCAGATTATATATATATATATATATATATATATATATATATATATGGGGGTTGTGTAGAGTCAGGGAAAGTGCTGAGTACAAAATTTGATAACAACAGCTGAAAGGAAGCCCAGGGTGGTGGAAGGAAGTGGCCATCAGAGGCGGGTGGAGGGTCACAGGATCCTGCAGTGGCCACTGTAACTTGGAAAGCAGTTCTGTGCCATCTGCAGAAGGCAGTCAGTACTTGCTCAGTCACTGGGAAGAGCATCATTAGTGGCACCTACCTGTACGGATGATGAGTGTTGGGGTAGCTGGGACAGGGAGGTATGGGAAGTGTGGGGAGAGCACTAAAGACCAACAGGTCAAACTTAAAATAGATCCATGCTGCTAAGTACATTTAGTTTGCTATCAAACTAATATTACCTTTAGAAAACTTATGATTGGAAAAGTAATTCTACTCAAACATTTGAGCCTGTTCTGCAGAGCAGATAGTCTAGATACTGAGATGTAAAGGAACATCGGTGTCTTAGTTACTTTTCTCCTCCTGGGACAAAATACCCAAGGCTCAAAGTTAAAGGGAGAAAAGCTTTATTTAGCTCATAGTTTGTAGAGGTTTCAGTCCATAATCGGCTGGCTTCAAGGCAGGGAGGCATATGGCAGAAGGGCACTAGTTCATGGGGGCAGAAGACAGCAAAAGCAGTGACAGCAAAAGGGGGAGACAAGCCTCCTTCTGCCCCTTTTATCTTATCCAGACTGCTGGGATTAGGATGGTACCAAGTGAATCACTGGACTGATCCAGCAACTGCTCACCCTTAATCCTAGCACCCTTAATCACAGCATTGTACTAGGAATCATTCACAAACTCTAAATTGAGCGGCCTCTGAAAAAGGCCCATCTAAAACTGCATGAGGCTTGGCGGGGGCGGGGCGGATATCTAGACCTAAACCATAATAATAAGTATGAGTTCTTATAATACCAGCATATAAATTAAAATAAGGGCCAGCTCTATAGCAAGAACTAGTGGGGAGGCTGAGACCTTTCCTGGGACCCTGACACAGTCTGGGCTCTCAGTTAACCACCTCCCAGGACACAGCTTGGCCTGTGCTGCAGGTGCAAGATCCTCCCTATGGAAGCTAGGAGTGGTGGCCCATGCCTGTGATGCCAGCACTTGGGAGGCTGAGGTAGAAGGATTGCTGGGAGTTCAGGACCAGCTTGGGCTACATAGTGAGTTCAAGGCCAGCCTGGACTACAGAAGCAAGACTCTGTCTCAAAAAATACAACAAAAATCCTCCCTTTGGAGGACCCCTACCGATCTCTCCAGCCCTTTTCTGCTTCTACTCTTCGCCCTGGTAAGATCGGGCATTTGCAGTTGTCTGACGCCTCCCTCTTCCTCCCAGTTAGCCCTTATCCATCCAGCAGATGTTCAGGCACCCTGCCCTGCCCCAACCTCCTGTGCAGCGCTGCCTCCATTCCGTTTGAGGTTGCTTTGGACGCGTGCTCTCGGGAGGCCAGCTGTCCTGAGTGAGGGAAGGGAACGGTCTTAGAGCGTCTGCGTGTCCTCACACCCCGCCCTGGGCCCGACGGCCTCCAGCGTCCTGTGGAGTGAGCCAGAGAGGGTGGTGAGCTACAGTGAACGCGGGGGCGAAGGAACGCAGAAGGCGGTGAGTGGCTAAGAGAGCCGAGGGCAGGAGCTGGCGAGCGGGACGGGCGGCGAGCGAGTGACTGGATGATCTGGTGGCTGAGCGCTGCCGGTGGGAGTGGGCGAGCACACAACGGGGAATCACAGCGCTGCCGGGAGCCACGTGGCTGGGACAGGCCCGGAGCGGGTGAGTGGGCGGGGCTAAGGGAGTATGGGCGTGAGAAGGCCGGGTTTGGGCGGTGTGTGGGCGGAGTGAGTCGGCGAGGGGCGTGGCCACATGTGTCTGGGCGCGAAGAGGCAGTGAATAGGCGGAGTGTGGGCGTGGCAACTGATGAATGGGCGTGACTTGGCGGGTTGTGGGCGTGGCCATCTGGCAGGCGCGGGAGGAAGTCACGTGGGCGCGCGGGCTCACATGACTGGCCGTGCGATGGACCCGCTGCCCGCCGCGGCAGTCGGGTCTGCAGCTGAGGCGGAGGCTGACGAGGAGGCGGAACCCCCAGCGACAGGTACGGCAGTGGAGGGCGCCAGCCCGGTCCTCGGAGCGCTGTCTCGGCGCAGCCGTTCGGATCCCTTCTCGCCCGCGCCCCGGGGCCACCTGTGCGGGGCCACCTGGCCCGCTCGAGCCGGCGCCGGCCCCCGCCCGGTCTAGCGAGCGGTGTCGCTTGGGTCCCCGGTTCCCGGGACAGCGACGCTCGCGGTTCGCAGCGCTCGGGTTGCTGCGCGGCCGGGGTGAGGGCTCGCGGGAACCTGCAGGTGAGCGCCGGCCTCCTCCCCGGTGCCAGGCTGACGCGCTCACAGGGTGCGCTGCCCAGGCCCTCCCCGTGGTGGCGAAGTAAGTGGCAGTGTGAAGTGCGAGGTTGGGGCTGGAGGTGAGAGCAGGTGAGTTCCGGAGGTTTGGGAGACAGGTTCTTCCCTGAGAGGAAAGGCGGGAGTGTGGCAGTGAGACCGGGGAGGGAGGGCTTTAGTCAGTGCTGCGGAGCTCCAAGTATGTGCAGACCGGTCCTCCAGAATGGGTCTTTATTTTTTCCTGTCACTTGTATCTGCGCAAGGGGAAGCATGTGACAGCCCTTTCTGGGTAGAACATTGTGTTCAAGAGGTCACGTGCTGGAGCTCAGCGTGGGCCCACCTATGCCAGAGCCCCAGGCTGGAGTCCTTCCCCCAAGTGACTTGGGAGTGGAGGCTGTGAGGGGGCCAGAATGTTGATCCCGCCTGGCTTGTCAAGCAGTTCAGAGTGGACCGAAGTGGTTGTAGTTCAGGGATGTCTTTTAGGCACTGCCATACAGCACTCACCTAGTGGCTGCAGTTAGGGTGTGATTTATGGACAGTCCAGTCCTGTACACCCCCCCACCAACATTCCCCAGCTGCTCTCCCTGCGGCTTTGCCTGGAATTCCCACAGGTTGTTGGCTTTCCTTGGAGGCAGTGGTGATTTTTATCAGGAGTGCTAATTTTGTCCACTGCCAGGAGGCATGCCACAACCCCAGGCTTCCAAATTCTCAGAGTATTCCTACAGCCCTGTGAGTCTAAAAGTGGGGTTTCTAAAAGTGTCATTTCATTCTTTTGGAAACTGGATACCCATCTTAGCAGGGAGGTGAAATGGAAAACAAACCTTTTTTGTTTTGGGAAAATTAACTTATATGGAGGTGTGTGACTATTCCAAAGTGGGCACTGTGGGGACTGTGACTCTGGGGGACCGTGGTTGGGTGGGCTTGGGTCAGAAAGCCTGGGACTTTGGTAATGAATTTGGCCCAGAGACAAAATGCCTCACACTTTTTCAAAGCTGATTTTGAGTTCTCAAAAGAGTAGTGGCTTTAGGGTGTATAATGAATTTCTTCCTCTTATTTGTCTTCTGGCTGCACACCCAGATCTGCCTGTACTGTGGTGTCTCTGCCTTTGTGGTAACTTTGGGTTTACCAGAAAGAATTGTCCTGCTTGTGCTTTTCATCATTCAGTCTCATTCTTTTCTGATTATTTGAAACTTGGATTGCGAATGCTCAAGTAATTCTCTTTGTAAAAAGTTTCAGCTGAGTATCATAGTACAAGCCTGTGATCCCAGCACTCTGGGAGGCTGAGGCAAGAGGATCAAAAGTTCAGGTACAGCCTGGACGAGTTAGTGACTTAATGAGACCCTGTCTCAAAAAATAAAACAAAGCCGACTGTAGATGTAGCCCAATATGAAGGCCCTCAATTCAATTCCCAGTACTACAAAGAAGAAGAAAAGCAAAAACAAAACCCCTTAACTTTCATTTATGCCATGATTTTTTGTTTGTTTTTTTGAGACAGGTCTCTCTATGTAGTTCAGACTGGCCTTGAACTCACTATGTAGCTTAGGGTGGGCTCAAACTCACATAAATCCTTCTGCCTCAGTTTCCTGAGAGATGGGATTACAGGCATGTGCTGCCATGCCTGGCTTTAGTTATGCTGTAATTATGCTATATGGGTGGATACAAGTTTTTTTTTTAAAGACAGGGTCTTCTTATGTAGCTCTGACTGGCCTCCAACTCACTATACCCACGCTAGCCTAAAACTCATGTTCCTGTTGGGTGTGGTAGTGCACACCTGTAATCCCAGTATAGGAGGCTGAACTAAAGGATTGCCGAGAGTTTTGAGACCAGCCTGAGTTAGATACGGAGTTTAAGACCAGCTTGAATTACATAGTGAGACCCTGTCTTAAAAAAACCAGAACAAATCAAATATAACAAAACCCCCCAAATGCCAGGCGTGGTGGTGCACTCCTGTAATCCCAGCACTTGGGAGGCTGAGGCAGAAGGATCGTTGCGAGTTTGAGACCAGCCTGGGCTACAAAGTGAGCGCAAGGCCAGCCCGAACTGCATAGGGAGACCCTGTCTCGAAAAGACAAAAAGACCCAAAACAAAACAAAACCCCCCAAAATTTTATTTTATTTTATTTTATTTTTTTGGTTTTTTTCCGGTACCAGGAATTGAACTCACAACCTTGTGCTTGCCAGGAAAACCCCCCAAAATAACAGTGGTAACAACAACAACAAATTTGTGTTCCTCTTGATTCAGCCTCCTGAGGTCTGGAATTACAAGCTTGTGCCACCATCCCTGGCTGGGATATATTTTCTTTTTCAGTTTTTAATTTTTATTAGTACATGTTTGAATTACATACGGATTACAGTCCTTGTGGGGAGCTGATACATGTACATAATACATCTCAACTCTTTTTTCAGCCCTTCCCCTCCCTCTCCTCGACTCTCCCTACTTCCTATTATCTTTTATTTTAGTCTTTATTTATATTTTGGGTTTCTCATATTTAAGTTTGTGTATTGGAGATGTTTCTTTAAATGTAGAACATTATATATTTAGTAAAAATCCCATTCCAGTTGCAGTCAACTCAGCTTTTTAACAGAGGGATGACCAGAGTTGTCAGTTTAGGATGGCTTCTTTCAGTTCTGTATTTATATTTTATGCTGGGGTATACTTAGAAATGTAAGGTTCTTGTGTATATGTGCCTTGCCTCTCTAGGGTACTGTATTTATTTTCATTGCTCCTACAACAAGTTACCACAAAATTAGTAGCTTAATACAAAGATATCATCTCACAGTTCTAGATGTAGGTGATCCAAAGTAAGTTTCACTGGGCTAAAACCAGGGTGGTGGCAGCCTGTGGCCTTTCTGGAGGCTCTGGTGGGAAGCTGTGCCCTGGCCTTTTTAGCTTCTAGCGGATGTCTGCATTTCTTAGCTGCTGCTCCCCTTTCTTCAGCAGTACTGGGCATATCTTTGTCGTGCTGCCTTCTGTCTGGTTTTCCTCCTGTTTATTTATTCTACTTTATTGTGGCAGTACTGGGGATTGAACCTGAGCTTTCATACTGAGCTATATCTAGACGCTATGTCTAGGGCTATATCCAGCACCTCCCTTTAAATTTTGAGATAAAGTCTCACTAAATTGCCTGGGGTGGGCTTGAACTTTCTATTCATCTGCCTCAGCCTCTGGAGTAGCTGGAACTATAGGCTATGCCAGTGAGCCTGGCTACTTTTTCTGCTTTTAAGGATCCTAGTGATTATGTTAGGCCCACCCAGATTATCCAGAGTAATTTCCCTCTTTTCGGGTCAGCTGAGTAGCAACCTTGTTTCCCTGCCAGGTGAATTCCCCTTTACGTAGTCACAGGTTCTGGAGGTCAGTATGTGGACATCTTTGGAGTCTGTTACTTTGCCTACCACTGGGAGATACCCTAGGAGTGGAATTGCTGGGTAATAGAGACTATACAATTTTAATAAATAAAATTCTGCCAGGTATGGTGGCACATACCTGTAATCTCAGCACTCGGGAGGCTGAGGCAGGAGGATGGCTGCAAGCTCAAGCCCAGGCTGGGCTACAAAGTGTGTTCAAGGCCAGCCTAAACTGCATAGTAAAACCCTGTCTCAAAAAGACAAAAAATCCAAAAAAACCCCAAGAACCTGACAATTTATCTTGTATGGTAGCTCTTAGCAGTATATACCTCTAGCAGCAATGTATTAAAAGGATCCTTTCCTCCTAACCTCATCAATATTATGGATCATTTGTAAAAATTCCTTTCAGACTTAGAAAAATTAGGAGAGTATTTCATTTTTATTATTTACATTTTCTTGATTAGGATTGAGGTTTGGTATGTTTCTAGTAATATTTCCTCCTGGTATGGCCTCTGTAATTTGACTGTTTATGTCTTTTGTCCATTTTCTTGTATACCTTTTTTTTCTTGATTTGTAGCAGTTTTTTAGTATTTTGTAATTTTATATTGAAACTATAGCTATCAGTATATCTGAATGAAGCCTATAATCTCATGGACTGTGGAGGTTGAGGTAGGAAGATCATAAATTCAAGGCTGCCTCTGACAGTTTAGAGACTCTGGCTATAAATAAAAACTACAAAAGGCTAGGAGTAGAGCCCTGTGGTAGAGTGCTTGCTTTGAAAGCACAGGTGCCATGGTTCACATGCCCAGCACTGAAAAAACTCTATCATCTATATGTGGCTGTCTCTATCTGTATCTCTGTCTCTATCTCTGTCTCTACACAATGACCAGAGCTTTCTGTTCTTTGACAAAGTGGCTGGGAATTCATTTCGGAGCTGTTCTGAGGTCAGTGATCATGATTTAGAATGGGAATGGTGGGCTGGGGGTATACTCAGTGGCTTTAAGTGCTTACCTGGCACGCCTGAGGTCATGATTTCGATTCCGGTACCAGAAAAAAAAAAAAAATGTCCTTCGAATGGGAATGGAAAGAAATGAGTATGGCATGTGTGCTGGCTCATCTAACCTGACCCTTCAGGAGTGAGCAGTGCAGAAGTAAGAATACGTGCACGTCAGCACTGTGGGTTCGCCTTGCTTCCTATACCCGCTGGCTGTAAGCTGAGTCAGGAGAGCCGGGGACTCAGGCCTCACTGTGGTCTTGGGCTCCTTCCCCTGGCGTTCCATGCATTCCATTCTGCTGGATGCTCTGAGTCAGGTCCCAGGGCCTTGGCTGTCACCGAGCTCCTCCTGGTCTTCCTGCTGTAGTCTGTTGCCTTTTCTGCCATTTCCCTTCTCTGGGTGTGTGCATTTGTCACAATTCATTGAGCTGTCACTTAAGATTTATGCAGTTTATGGTAATCAGGTTACACCTCAAACCACTGTTCTCATTAAGGAAAATGCCTGGTGTGCCCCCTCCCTCCACTGTACATTTCTCTGTAAACTTCTGGCAGGAAGAAATTAATTTTTCTGTACACCCCATAATCTAAAGTAATAGCTGCTATGTACAAGTGGCTCACATATTTGAAGAGAATGTCATTTTATTATTAAAGCTAGTATCACAGCTGGGTAAGGTGTTGCAGGCCTGCAATCCTAGCACTGTGGGAGGCTGAGGCAGAAGGATCAAATGAATCCAGCTTGCCTGGACAATTTAGCTACTTGGTGGGCCTCTGTCTCAAAATAATAAAAAACGGACTGGGTGTGTAGCTCAATGCAAAGAAAGACCCCGAGCTCAATCCCCAAAACTCTCCACATCCAAGAAGAATCACACTTTATTTCAATAATTTATTTTTAAAGTTTGAGTTAGTGATCTTTAAACTTTCTCTTCCTCCTCTCTCTCTCTTTCTCTCTCACACACACACATACACATACACAAACACACACACACAGAGGCACAATTTGCAAGGTAAAATGTGTCAATTCAAAGAAAGAGGAACCAACTGAATCACTATTATGCAGAACAGATTTTGCCAGAATTTGTGGTTAGCAAGAAAGTGATCTGTTCTGGGTGGGGGAATTCTGTTTTGGTATTATTTTTTCTTTCCTTAGAAAAATGCCCCACAAAAAGCGATGTTTTGCCATCCTGTCTGCCAGGGTGGGAGAGAGGAAGTGCAGGGGAACCAGACACGGTAGTGAGTGGACATTGGAGCTTCCCAGGACCTACTGTGCTGCTAGGAGGAACCCAAGGTGCTTCTCATAGTCTTCAGCTTGTAGTGGAGGCCCAGATCTCAGGAGTGTCGCTACCCTCTGAAGTCAGTCACGCTTAGCATGTTTTCTTTCTTTCCTTCTTTTTTTTTTGAGACAGGGGCTTGCTATAGTTCACGCTGGCTTTGAACTCTATGTAGCCCAGGCTGACCTCAAACTTGCA
Organism: Chinchilla lanigera; assembly: GCF_000276665.1. Lineage (NCBI taxonomy): Eukaryota > Metazoa > Chordata > Mammalia > Rodentia > Chinchillidae > Chinchilla > Chinchilla lanigera. The sequence continues at coordinate 9,737,682 of NW_004955460.1, read as the reverse complement.
GCAATCCTGCCTCAGCCTCCTGGCCTCCTGAGCACTGCGATTATAGACATGCAGCACCACACCTGGCCTTAATTTTTTTCTTTATTTTTTATTTGTTTTGGTTTTTTGAGACAGAATTTCACTATGTAGTTTAGACTGAGCTTAAACTCATTGTGTAGCCCAGAGTAGCCTTGAATAGGCAATTCTCCTGCCTTAGCCTTCCCTGGGATCATAGGTGTATAATACCACACCTAGCAAAGATAGGTATTTTGTGGCAAATAGTATTAAAGTACTGTGTAGGAAGCTGAGAGTGGGGACACATGCCTATAACCCCAGCATTCTTGAGAGACAGAGAGACAGGAGGATCAAAAGTTTGAGCCCAGCCTGAGTGATTTAGCAAGACCCTGTCTCCAACTAAAATGTTAAAAAAGGGCTGAGGATTTTGCTCAGCGTGAAAAAAATAAAGGTAAGAAAGCTATCTTTCTTAACTTTTTTTTTTTTTTTTTGTCCTTTTGAGACAGGGTCTCCCTATGCAGTTCAGGCTGGCCTTGAGCTCACTTTGTAGCCCATGCTGGTCTCAAACTTGCAACAATCCTCCTGCCTCAGCTTCCTGATTGCTGGGATTACAGGCATGCACCACCACACCGGCTTTCTTAGCTTTATAGGTTATGATTGTTTGTGATTCTATAAAGAAAGCATACTGCTGGGTGTGGTGGTGCATACCTGTAATCCCAACACTTTGGAAGGGTGAGGCAAGAAGACTACAAATTCAAGTCCAGGCTGGGCAATTCCGTGATTTAGAGAGACCCTGATTCAAAAAATGAAAAAGGGGCTAGGAATGTAGCTCAATGCGAAGACCTTGGGTTCATTCCCCAGTAACCCACCTCCAAAAAAAAAAAAAACAAACCACTCACACGAAAAACAAAAAACCATGTTGGGATTAGCTGTAGGAGAATCGGGTCCTCACTTCATACTATTTCCAGCTGACAGGCTGAGGGAAGGCTTTGTGCTGTTTTGGTTCTGTGTGTTAGTTGTTGGGGGAGGGGACACCTCTAGCTCCCTAAGATTTGTGGAGCAAGCATGCTGTGCAGATTTAAAGTGAAGTGACATCAAGTGTGATGAACTCCAGGGATACTCCACGCAGACTGGAGAAAGTTGAGGTGGGGTGATGTGTCTGAAAAAGTGCAGTCACGTTATTTTCCAACTGAAGAAGCATGACTGCATTAATTTCCAGCAGTCTTCCAAATCCTGATCTGTGCTGGTAAAGTGTTGTCTACTTGGAGTCTTATGAATGAGGTGTAATTAGAGCCAGTGAGATTTTACTGCTGTTTGTGAATTGGCGCTTTGAGCAAATGTTGTTATGTAAGTGGTGTGACCACAAGTACATTTTGTGAAGACGCCTCACCCATTTCTGCCCTTTAACACTGCTGAGTTTCCCTAGGCGTTCCTTCTTTCCTGTGTGAGTGCTTTTTATGTTAGCTCCCATCTTGTGTACTAGATATACATTTTTAAAGCATGTTTCTTTCCAATTCATATTTTTCTGCACCACTAAATAATTGTTGAGCTTAAATATTATCAGCATAATCTTATAGCACGGAATGGAATATTTGTGCTTCTGAAGTGTTTGTTTCATAAAATGGGAGTTAGAGATGGTCTTGACATGTTTTCCAGAAATAGTTCTTTCAACAGAAACCATATAGATATTGTCCTTATGCTTGTTCTTTTGGTACAAAAGACAAAACTTTGTATGCCTGTACTATAATCCCAGCATTGTGGGAGATTGAGGCAGGAAGATGGCAAGTTTGAGCCCAGTCTGGGCAATTTAATGACTTAGTGAAAGCCTGTCTCAAAAAAAAAAAGTCCAGTATGAAAGTCCTGGATTTAATCCTCAGTACCAAAAAGGAAAAAAAAAGAAAAAAGAAAAAAAAATTTCTCTCAACTTTACCCCTCTCTGCCCTGCCTCATCCCACCAAACTACACCCTAGAGGTGACCCTGTTGTCAGTAGTGATTTTTTTAGTAAATAAAATCTTTAGGCTTTTGGAGTTAGAGGGTTGTCCTTGGTTGATCTGAGAGCTGTTCTGTTCTCCAGTGTTATATAAGTCTGAGACTTACTGTGTGACTCCAATTCCTTTCTCTTTTTTCTCCTTTCACACTCTCTCTGTCTCTCTCTGTCTCTTTCTGAGGTGGGAATTGGGGGTTGAGCCTAAAACCTTTACAGTGAGCTATACCCCGACCCCTCTTGTGAGACAGTCTTACTGTGTGTGTAGTTCAGGCTGGCCTTAAACTGTGTTTCCCAGGTTGGCCTCAAACTCACAGTGATCTTTCTGCCTCAGCTTCCATCGTCCCCCCACTTTGTTTTTATTTTTTGTTTTGAGACAGGATCTCCCTGAGTCACTAAATTGTCCAGACTGGGCTCAAACTTGTGATCCTCCTGCATCACTCTCCCAGAGTGCTAGAACAATGGGATCTTGTTTTAAAATAGCTTTACAAGGATATCTGGACTCCTTTCAAATTCATTTGCAACCTAGAGTGGAGGGAGAGACATCTTTAGGGGGGTATGTGATTACATCTGCTCCCCTCTTACAGGAGAACACCACAGTTAATCATCATCAGCAGCACTGCCCCTCAGGCTTCTGAGGTCTCTGGGGAGCTCACTGGTGAGTCCACCTGTTGGAGTGGCCCCTTGGTGCACACCAAGGCCCCAGCCCCTTGGAGCTGGCACATTTGAGAAACAGCAGGGATGTTGCAGCCCCAGCTGTTGGGAGCCTCCCTTTCAGCACATCAGGCTTGGGTGGGCTCTGACCTTGGACAACTAATTATTTTCAGCACCTTCACCTCTGGACTCCTAGCACAGTCCACACCTAGCCGGGTAGGTCTGGCTTTCAGTGTAGCTGGGTGTGGTGGCCACACCTGTAATTCCAGCATTTAGGAGGCTGTATGGTAGGGAGATCTCTGAGTTTGAAGCCAGCCTGAGCTATTTAACTGAATTCAAGGCCAGCCTCTTGAATATATATACATATATAATTTGCTTACTGCTAGTGTTGTGCACACAGGAGGGAGTGGAAACGGGGTTTCTTATCTCTCCTCTTAGCAGAGATGGGTGGGGCTGAGTCCTCGGGCAGGAACTGAGGGGATTTGAAGACTAAGGGGCAGGAGCAGGGTTGGGCTCAGTGCATGGCCTGGTGGGATAGGAAAGGACCTCCTGGAGCCTGGAGGTTTAGAGTGCAGCTGAGCATAGTGAGAGACTTCTGGGAGATAACAGTGGATAGCAGAGGCTTCCTTCATTGCTGACCTCTGAGCACAGCTGAAGTTTTTCTGTGAGCCATGTGCTTTCCCTGGTGCCTCACTGAGCTGTCACGTAAACCCCTTGGGCGTCCTGTGATATCTTTCCCTGCTTTACTGATGAGGCCTGTCCGTGGTAAGTGGGGTCTAGCTGCTGTTGGGGAGTGGCAGATGTTTCTACCTGGCTGTTGTCCTTGCAGGCTAGGGTCTTGCACCCCACCGTTGTGACTCCCTTTAGGGGACCTGTGGCCACACTACCCAGCCTCTCCAAACATCTCATGGTGAGATGGTGGCTTGGGACCTTTGTGTGACAGAGTGGGTGGATTCAGGTGTATGTGGGAAGGGTCCTAGGGTCCTGGTCTGGTTGGGCTCAGGGCTGGTGCTCTGCAGCATAACTGATGAACACCGGGCCCAGACCAGGCTCACGGTGCAAGCAGAGCTGGCATCCACCCAGGTTGAGTGGAGACCTTCTTGGGTTGCCTGTTCTCTACAACAAACCATTTGAGTTTTGGGAGCCAGAGGCTGAGATCCCTTCAAGTCATGAAGATAGGCAGGGGCAGGCTGGATGTGGTGCTGCATGCGCATGCCTGTAATGCCAGTGTTCCGAGAGCCTAAAGCAGGGGGGTTATTAAGAAGAATGCTTAGCAAGACCCTGTCTCAAAAAAAAAAAAAAAAAAAAAGAAAGAAAAAGACATTCAGAATATCTTCATTAGATTTAGAATTTTGGGGTGTCTAGATCCCACATGTTGAGAGTCTAGCTGCCTCTTCCGATTCAGTGTAGATTTGGTTGTAGGGGAGAAATGGGCTGGGTAGTTGTCTTCCTGTGATACCCTTCCTAGTTCCTGATTGTTTCTGCTGACTTCCCAGGCCTTAGAATTCCGGTCTAGTTGCATACTCACTTGTCTGCCCTTGAGGCCTTGTCCTAGTTTTTGGGATCAGCACAGACTTGCTCAGTGGACTCGGTTGGGAGGCACTTGTGATCGTGTCCTGTGGCTGCTTGGCTTTCTGGTGGAGGGGCTTACCGTTTTGCTAAGGTACAGTCTCATTGTAGCCCCTCACTAGGGTCGAGGTTAGGTCCTACCAGAAATTTTGGAGTATTTTCACTTGCATGTCAGTAGATCCTAGAAAACCTGAGTCACTGTCAGATGGAACCAGCCAGCTCAGGGAGGAGGGTTAAAAAACCAAACAGAACAAAAAACCCCAAGAAGTCAAGAATAGAGTCTTGTTCAAGAGATTAGGATTCTTTTTGGAACTTTGAGTTCCTACTTAGTCAGTTATCCCAAGATTCCCCAAATTGGCTAAAATACTTTTTTTTTTTTAACTCTGGAAAAAAGTCATCTGGCTTCCCTTGGATAAACATTCCCAAAGAGAGGCCTGGGAGAGTTTTAAGGCATGCGCCAATTTGAATAGACCCTTTCAGAGGCCGCTTCAGGGTGTTCGTGGACACTTAAGATCCAGTAGCCCTTTGCTGGTGCCTCTTACCTCTGAGCTGAGTCAGAGGAAGTCATCTGAGAGGTGATGTTTTCAGCCCTGCACTTCGGTTTTGTGACGTTTTAGGCAAAGCAGTGATTTTCCTCCTTGTGGTCTAGGCACTTACACTTCCTTGGAAAGGACTAGCTTCCTCCCAACCGGAAATGTCATGCATGTGTGTGGGTGTGTGGGTGCGTGGGTGTGTGTGATGCAGTTCCCTGTGCCCTGTGCCCTGCACCATGGCCTGTCTGTGATTGTCCTAGGAACCTGGACATGGCTTGGCTCTTGGTAACGATGAGATGCCATGGACACATCCAGGGCTCAGCTCTCCACAGAGCGTTAACACTGGCCCGTGCTTTGCTGGCTGTGCTGTGATCCAGGAACTCAGCACCCAGAGTGCAGGCTGTTGATAAGGAAGAGCTTGAGCATGGGCCTCTGTGCTAGATGTCCTCCCATTTTCTTGTTTGGTTTTTTGCAGACACAGAACAAAGTGACTGGTTTTGTCCTGATTTGTCGACAGGCCCAGACTGTCAAGCATGCCAGGCTTTGGACCTGCTCCTCCTCAGTGTTTTGGGTGTTGGATGAGGTAGGGAGTAGGGGGTGGAGCCCAGGCTTTGGTATCATTGGGTGACTTGGTGCCTGTCCTGGCCCCACAGGTCAACTTGCTGGCTCTGTGACCTTGGGCAGGTCACTACCAGCTGGGCTTCTGGTTTTTTCATCTGTAAAATGGGATCACAGCTAGATGCTATACAAAGCATCCAGTGACACAGGAACAGACAATCTCAGGTGGTGGCTCATGCTTCCATGGTGGTTGATGCTGAACTCAGCTGTTCACTCAGCTGACACCTTTGCCTCTGCCTTTGAGCTCATGGAAACATAAGAACAGGGGAAGAAAGTGTTGCATCTAGGGTTTCATTTGTTCCTTAGCATCCCATGGCTGCTTCCAGCCTGGCAAACCTGCAGCTTTGTGACCGCATGACCACCCACCTTCTGTCTGTGCCTGAAACAAACAAAAGCTCCCAGAGGTAGTTGATGGTTTCCCCTTTGTAGACACACTATCATTCCAAATTTTGAGCCATTCCAAATTTGTAGTTCAGTACTGTGTATGAGTAGAAAAATAAAAAACAAAAAATATAGGTAATGTTCACAAGAGCAGGAAAGAAGAAGAGAGGAATTCATCCAACTTTTTTTTTGAGACTAGGGCTTGCTATATTACCCAGATTGTCCTTAAACATATGATCTTTCTGCCTCAGCTCCCAAGTAGGTGGGACTACTGGTGCACAATATCATATCCAGCTCATCAAGTACTTTTTAACACTTACTAGCTTTATTGAGATACAATTTGCATTTTATACAGTTCACTTCTTTAGAGTGTACAGTTAAATGGTTTTTAGTTAGCTAGGAGTGGTGGCACACACTTGTAATCTCAGTACTCAGGAGGTTGAGGAAGGAGGATCATCACAAGTTGAAGACCAACAGGACTACATAATGAGTTTTAGTCCAGCCTGAACTACATAGTGAGACCCTATCTCAACAAACAGAACAAAACAAATAAACCCTAAAAATATTTGTTTTTGTATATACACAAAGATGTGTCATCATCTACACAATTAATTTAGAACATTTTCTTCAGTCCAGAAAGAAACCCTCTGTCCCCAGCAGCCCTAGTCAGCCACTACTTTTTTGTCTTACAGATTTGCCTCCTTTGAGAACTTCTTTCTTTCTTTCTTTGTGTGTGTGGTCTTTGGTGAGCTACTTCTGTCACTAGCATGTTTTCAAGGTTCATTCATCTTTTGTAGCATGTATCTGTATTTCTTTGTTTTATTGTCAAATAATACTCCGTTATGTGAATAGCTTGCATTTTACTTACTGATTCATCAGCTGATAGACATTTGAAATCTCTCCTGATTTTGGTTATTATAAATAATGCTGTTATGAACATTCACTTGCGGACATGTGTTTTGTGTGAAGAGATATTTTTGTTTCTCTGGAGTGAGTACCTAGGAGTGGGATTTCTGCATCCTCTGGTAACCTATATGTAATCCTTTGAGTAACAGTCAGATGGTTTTCTGCAGTGGGCAGGGCTCCCTTATTGCTACCAGCAGGCTCTGTGGAGGCTCTGTGATTTCTCCACATCCTCATCAGCACTTGTCATTGTTTGTCTTTGCCATATTAGGCGTCTTTGAGGGTGCGAAGTGAAATCTTACTGGGATTATACATCTTTTTACCTGGCTCTTGGCCAGTGGTGTATCTTCTTTGGAGACATACCTGACAATTAAAACTTTGTGCATGTCTTTTTTTTACAAGTGAATGGCAAGGTGTTTTTTTGGTACATTTTACATATACATGGTAATATTCATCATAGGGAGTTTGTACCTGGTAACTTGATTCTTTTTTTTTTTTCCTGTTCCACTCCTCTCTCTTCAACCCCCCTTCCCTTCATTTATGGAAGCTTTGTTTTCATTTTTTCCTTTTCCTTTCCCCCTCCCCACTGCCCCCTCCCTACATCCCCTTTCCATTTGAACATTTTCTTCCTATTTCAAAATATCTGTTATACATTTTGGTCCTTATTCGCACATTCAGTTTCTCACACCAGAGAAGCAATGCAGTATTTAAGCATGTGTGCCCAATTTATTTCACTTAAGAGTATGGTCTCGAGGGCTGGGGGTTTAGCTCAGCGGCACAGTGCCTGCCTGGCAAGCACGATATCATGAGTTCGATTCCTGGTACCGGAAAAAAAACAAGAGTATGGTCTCAAGGTGCATCCATTTAGCTACAAGTGTCTCAAGCTTGTCCTTCTTTATGGCTGAGTAGTGCTCCATTATATAAAAAAACACATCTTTATCCATTCATTGGTCAGTGGGCATTTGGGCTGTTTCCAAGATTTAGCTATTATAAAGTATGTTGCTGTAAACATGGGTGTAAACATATCACTGTGGTATGATGCTTTTAATACATTTAGGAAGATACCAAGAAGGGAATACCTTGGTCAAGTGCAACTTCTAGTTTTAGTTTTTTTTGGAATCTCCACACTTATTTCCACAGTGGTTGTACCTGTTTACACTCCCAGCAGTGGAGAAGGGTTCCTTTTTCTCCACAGCCCTGCCAGCATTTGTTATTGGTTAATTTCTTGATAATAGCCATTCTTTCTGGGGCGAGATGGAGTCTCAGTATTTAGATTTGCATCTCTCAAATGACCAGTGATGCAGAACATTTTTTCATATATTTATTTGCTGTTTGTATTTCTTCATCTGAGAAGTGTGTATTCATCTCAGATGCCCATTTTTGGATGGGGGGGGTGTCTGATTGTTTTGAGTGCTTTATATATTCTAGATGGTAGTCCCTTGAGGAACAGTTGGCAAAATTTTTTTTACATTGTGGATTGTCTCTTCACTCTATTGGTGATTTCTCTTGCTGTTCAAAAGTTTTTTAATAAGATGAGATCTCAATTGTTGATTTTGTGATATTTCCTGTGCTATTGGGGTTTTGTCCATAAAGTTTTAGCCTATACCAGTGTCTTCAGGAGTTCTATCTATTCTATCTTCCAGCAGATTTAATGTTTCTGATGTAATATTCAGATCTTTGATCCATTTCAATTTTAGTTTAGTGCATAGTGAAAGATATGGGTCTAGCTTTAATGTTAGGCATATGGAAAGCCAGTTTTTCCAGCACCACTTATTAAAGAGACTGTCTTTCAGTAAAGGTGTTTGGCCCCTTTGTCAAAGATAACTTGGCTGAACTCTGTATCATTTCTAATGTTTTTTTCTTTTGTTTTTATTTTTTATTCTCTTTAATGGTTTGATCAATCTTGCATTCTTACATCTGGTAATCTGAGCAGCTTCACTGAAGATAACAATACATAATGTAACAGCCACTGTTAATTCCTATCATTTTGTTCTGAAGCCCTGTATTATTTTTATTGTTTTTGCTTAGTTTTGTTTTTGTCTATGGTGTTGGTATTTTGCTATTGCTCTTTGTTATTACTCTCTTTAAAATAAAATTTTTAAAAAAGGTGACTGAGTGTGTCAGGAGTTGTTTCTGTATCTTCTAATGTGTTCCACTGATCTTCGGGTCTGTTTCTTTGCCAGCACCATGCTGTTTTTATCACAGTAGCTTTGCAGTATAATTTCAAGTCAGGGATTGTGATGCCCCCTGCCTTGCCTTTGTTACCCAGAACTGCTCTTGCTAGTTCTAGGTCTCTTCTGGCTCCAAATGAATTTTAGGATTGTTTTCTCTAATTCTGTGAGATATACTGTTGGGATTTTGATTAGGATTGCATTAAATCTGTGTAACAATTTTGGAAGTATGGCCATTTTCACTATATTGGTCCTTCCTATCCAAAAGCAAGGGATATCTTTCCATTTTCTGATATCCTCTTCAATCTTCTTTTTCACAGTACTATAGTTTTCAATGTAGAGGTCTTTTACTTCCTTTGTTAGATTGATTTGTAGGTATTTCATTGTTTTGGATGCTACTGTGAAAGGTGTTTTTTCTCTAATTTCTCTCTCAGTGAGTTTGTTATTCATGTACAGAAGGCTATTGATTTTTGAATGTTGACTTTGTATCAAGCTACACTACTGAATTTCCTTATTAAAGCTAGAAGTGTTTTGGTGGAGTTTTTGGGGTGTTCTATATAGAGTATCATGTCATCTATAAATAATGACAATTTAATTTGTTCCTTTCCTATGATTAATCATTTTATTTCTTTGTCTTGGGTAATTGCTGTGGCTAAAGTTTCCAGAACTATCTTGAATAAGAGTGGTGACAGTGAACATTCTTGTTGCTGATATTAGAGTGAAGGCTTTTGGTTTTTTTCCATTTAGTGTGATGTTGGCTGTTGGGTTGTCATAGGTGGATTTTATCAGATTGAGTTAAAGACCATCTAATCCAATGTTCTGTACTGTTTTTAAGCATGAATGGGTGTTGGACTTTTTCAAAAGCTTTTTCTGGATCTATTGAGATGATCACATGGTTTTTGTCCTCGGCTGTGAATATGTTGTGTTACATTTATTGATTTCTGTATGTTAAATCTTCCTTTTATCCCTGGGATGAATCCTTCTTGGTCATGGTGTATAATCTTGATGATTTGCTGCATTCTGCTTGCCATTATATTATGGAGGATTTTTGCACCTGTGTTCATTAGGGAGATGGGCCTGTAGTTCTCTTTTTGATTGTATCCTTCTCGGTTTTGGTATCAGAGTAATGCTTGCTTCCAGGAGTGAATTTGAGAGTATTGCTTCCCTTTTAATTTCATTAAAGAGATTGAGAATTAGCAGCATTAAGTCTCCTGTAAATTTCTTGAACAATTCAGCAGTGAATCTGTCAGGACCCGGGCTTTTCTTTGTTGATAGGGTTTCTTTTTTTAAATTTTTAAATTTTTTTTTGGAACCTGGAATCAAACTCAGGGCCTCATGCCTGCCAGGCAGGCACTGTGCCACTGAGCTATATCCACAGCCCTGTTGATAGGGTTTCAGTTGCATCTTCAATTTCTTTTTTTTGTTGTTGTTTTCTTTTTCCGGTACTGGGGATCGAAGTCACGACCTTGCGCTTGCCGGGCAGGCGCTGTGCTGCTGAGCAGCATCTTCCCCAGCCCCAGCATCTTCAGTTTCATTGACTGATGTTAGTTTATTTAGAATTTTTATATCTTCTTGATTCAGCTTCATATGTGTCTAGGAATCTGTGCATTTATTGTGTGGTTTTTTTTTGTTTGTTTGCTTGTTTTTTTAGTCTCACCTTATAGTTCAGCGTGCCCTTGACTCACTGTGTAACCCAGGCTTGCCTCAAATTCATGACACTCCTCCTGTTTCAGCCTCCTGAGTGCTGAGATTATGGGCCTGCACCATTATACCTTGCCTCTTCTGTGTTGTTCTTAAAGTAGGTATTTAAATTTTTTTTTGTCTTGAAGTAGGTATTGATCATATTCTGGATTTCTGCAGGATATGTTGTAATTTCAACCTTTTCATTGCTTATTGCATGGATTGAGTCTTAATATGGTTGGCTAAGTGTTTGTCAATTTTATTTACTCTTTCAAAGAACCAACTCTTTGATTCATTGATTCTTTGTATTTTTTTCTTAGTTTACATTGCATTAATTTCTGCTCTGATCTGTATAATTTCCTCCCTCATATAAGCTTTGGGTTTGACTTTTTTTTTTTCTAGAAGCTTGAGGTTCAATATTAGGTTGTTTATTTGAGCTTGCTCTCTTCTTCTAATATGGGAATTCACCACTCTAACTTGCCCTTGTAGGACTGCTTTTATTATGTCCCATAAGTTCATGTATGTTGTATTGGCATTATCATTTAATTGTAGAAACTGTCTAATTTCTTATTTTTTTCTTAACTTCTTTTTTTGTCTTTTTGAGACAGGGTCTTGCTATGCAGTTCAGGCTGACCTCAAGCTCACTTTATAGCTCAGGCTGGCCTTGAACTCACAATGATCCTCCTGCCTCAGCCTCCTGAGTGCTGGGATTACAGGGTGTGCCACCATGCCTGGCTCTAGTTTCTTCTTTAATTTTATCTGTGACCCATTGGTTGTTCATGAGAGTGTTATTTAATTTCCATGTGTTTATGAAGTTCTTATGGTTTCTTTTGCCATTGATTTCCAATTTTATTACACTGTGGTCTGATAATAGGCATAGCATAATTTCAGTTTGTTTGCATTTACTTAAGTATGTTCTATGATCTAGTATGGGCTGTATTTTGGAGACTATCTCATGTACTGCTGAGAAGAATATATTCTGATGTAGATTTGGAACACTTTGTAGACATCTACTAAGTCCATTTGTTCAATAGTTTCATTCAGTTGTGATATTTGTTGATTTTTTTCTAATTAATTTGTCTATCTGTGACAGTGGGGTATTGAGGTCTCCCATTACAAATCTCTCTCTTTGCTCTCCCTATGGATTTCAGTTCTCACTTCAGATCCTTGCTGGGTCCTGGGGACCCACCTCCCTTGCTATTTTCCAGTGACTGGACACCAAATCTCGGAGAGGTTGTTTTTCCACTGTTCACCATTCTGCCATCTTCCTGGAAGTCCTACATATTGTTCTTTTCTTTTTTTTGCATATGTTTAAAATTACGCAGTTTTTCCTGTTTAGGAAAATTGGTTTCTAAGAATTCTTTACATATATTCTATGTAGAAGTCCCTTATTAATGCATGAGATCAGGTTTCTTCTCCCATTTTGTGGGGTGTCTTTTCACCTTTGTGGTGGTGCCTTCTACGGCACGGCAGTTCCAGTTTTTTATTTGTTTGCTTGTTTGTTTTGAGACAGGATCTCACTATGTAGTTCAGCCTGGAGGGCTAGGATTACTGGCAAGTGCCACCATACCCAGCTCTTCTGCTGCTTTTGATTTTGATGTCATGTCTAAAATGGCTATGCCTAACCCAAGGTCATGAGAGTTTACTCCTCTGTTTCCTGCTGTGACTTTTGTGATTTCGGCTCTTCCTTTTAGGTCTGTGATCCTTTTTCTTGAGTCAGGGTCTGTGTAGTTCAGGCCAGCCTTGAACTCACTACGTAGCACAGGCTGGCCTCGGACTCACAGGGATCCTCCTGTCTCAGGCCTCTGAGTTCTGGGATTACAGGTGTGTGCCACTATGCCTGGCACCAAGCCTTTTTTATGTTTTGAGACAAAACCTCACCTAGTCACAGAGTTGCCCAGGACAGGCTCAATCTTTGGATCCACCTGCCTCACCCTCCCAGAGTGCTGGGATTTCAGGTGTTTGCTACCATGCCTGATTTGGGCTCTGTTCTTGATCATTGGAATACTGATGGTGAGGCACGGCCAACACGAAGGCCTGCCCTGTGGAGTTCTTGTGCTTGTAGTGGGAAATGCGCAGCATGTAGTAGAAAAGAGTGAGTGGAATGTGTTAGAACGTGATGGAAAAATTAGAGGTGAAGGAGGAGGACCTGTGATGGAGGAGGTGGTGTTGCAGTTTGCAGTTGCCACCGAGAAGAGCATCGCAGAGACAGTGATGCTTGAGTCAATATTGGCAGGAGGAGTGAAGTTGGTCTGGGACTGTTGGAGAGAGGCATCCTTGGCAGAGGACACAGCTTGTACAGAAGCTTCATGGCCAGGAGGTGCCCCCTGGATTTGAGGGACAGTGAGGAAGCCAGTGTGGCCCAAGGGAGGAAGACAAGAGGCACAGCACTGAGGAGTGCTTGCTGGCTGGAAGGAGAGAAGAGAGTATTGCAGAGCTGGTGCTGGGCCTCTGGAAGCTTTGCTTTGCAACTGTGTCTCAGGTTCTTGGGGAGGAAGCTACAATTTCAGCCCCGCCCCTCTTTTTTGGAGAAACTGTCTTGTTTTATAGTTCAGGCTGGCCTTGAATTCACTGTGTAGCCCAGGCTGGCCTTCAACTTGCAGTGATCCTCCTGCCTCAGCCTCCCAAGTGCTGAATTATAGGAATGCGCCCAGCTTAGTTTTTCCTTTTAGTAGTGCCTTGAAATTACTAGGGTGACAGCACAGTGCCTCCCCTGGCATTCTGAAGACAGTTCTTTGACACTTCCCTTTTAATGATGTGACACTGTTCCTGTGGGCTTTAAAAGCTATCCAGGAGAGTGTCCATTAGCAGGAAAACAAAAGCAAGGTTCTCTCAGAATGCACTCTCGGAACAGGCGTGAAGTGTAGTGGACTAAACTATGTCTGAGGAGGCTCCACGTGCTCTTTATAGTAGCTGCTTGGGCCGTGTTGAGACCTCAGGGTTGTGTGTCCATGCACTCCAGGAGCTGGTCTCCGTGTCCTACAAGCATGAGCAGTGCAATGTAGAAGGAGAAACTGCCATAAAACCATGAATTAATTTATTGGCTACAACGGTTGAAAGAGGCGCTGGTCCCCCAGACTGAGGGAGAAAGGGTGGAAAATATACTGTTGGCCCGAGTGTGAGGCAGCTGGAGCTCTCCGGCTGGTGGGAGTGTGAATTGGCCCAGTTATTTTGGAAAACTGGAAACATTTACTCAGCTGAACATATGCAAATCCCGTGATCCAGCAATTTCACTTTTGGCCCTGTTCTGTATCCACCAGAAGGCGTGCCCATGTCTATCAAGAGGCGTGTGCTGGAGCGTCACAGCAGTGCAGTGTGTCACAGGCAGAGGGTGGAACCAGTGGCAGCGGAATGAAGGAGTAATGGTCTGGCTGCACGCAGTGAGAGGGGACAGGTTGCAGCTACATGCAGTGCCATGGGTGGAGCTGATAAGTACCACCCAATGGGGGTCAGAACAGTTCCGCTCAAGGAATGTAAAACAGGCAGCACCCATGGGCTGCCTGTGGGGTTCAGGGCAGCAGTTACCCTTGGAGTGGCTGAAAGGATTGGGTGCTGGGTGTTCCCTGTGGTCTCAGCATGTGGGTGGTCTTACACTGGTGTGCAGTGGCTTGGAAATACATGGAGGATCCCAAGTTTGAGCCCAGCCACAGCAATTTAGCAACTTAGTGAGACCCTGTCTCAAAACAAGAAGGGGCTGGGGAGGTAGCGCAGTGCAGAGGGCCTGGGTTTGATCCCCAGCACTGTGGAAAAAAAAAAAGAACCAATAAGAAAAAGAAATATAGTTATGATATGTAAGTACATATGCATAACATTTGTACACACTGAGGGATGCTCAGGAGTGTGAAGTACTGTGAATGTTGGCCCGGCAGGACAGCATTTGCTCTAGGGTGGCCTTTTCAACATAGGGAAGGGGCTGGTGTGCATCTGCATCATCATACCGTGAATGCGGTTTTTATATTTTAGGAAAATTATGGCAAAAAATTATTTTTAGTTAATTCTTGAGGGTCAATACATGGATTTTGATGTTTTCTATTCATGTTTGAAATGTTTCACAATGAACACAAATAAAAGGTATATAGAATGGGATGTGGTGGCACACCCTGGTAATCTTGGCTGTTTAGGAGGCTGAAGCAGGAGAATCACAAATTCAAGGCCTGTCTGGGCAATTTAGCAAGACCCTGTCTCAAATTATTTTTTTGGAGGTAGTACCAAGGATTGAACCCAGGATGTTCACACTGAGCTACCCAGCTCTTTTAGTTTTGAGATAAGACCTTGCTAAATTTCCCAGGCTGAGTGTGAATATACCATCCTCTTGCCTCAGCCTCAGCCTCCGATTGCTAGATTATAGGCATGTGTCTCTGTTCATCTTTTTTTTTCTCATTTTTTGAGACAGGGTTTTGCTATGCAATTCAGGCTGTCCTTGAGGTCACATTGTAGCCCAGGCTAGTCTCAAACTCAGAACAGTACTCCTGCCTCAGCCTCCTGAGTACTGGGATTACAGGCATGTGCCACCATGCCTGGCCAGGTATGTGTCTCTGTACCTAGCTTCAAAAGTAAAATTTTAGTATGGGCTGGGGCTGTAACTAAGTGACGCAATGCTTGCCTAATGTGTAGCAAGTTTCATTCTTAAAACTGCCCCCACCCCCCAAAAAAGATATAGGAAAAGAAGATCCAATGGGAAAAATGATGTTAATAGTGATTCTTTGAGAAGCTAGGAATTTAGGCATTTTTTTTTGTTGTTGTCAGAAAATTTAAAGAGAAATGTGGTTCCATAGACACATAGAAGCATGTTTGATGTTTGAAAACTAGTCCATGTAGATAATAGCCATATGCATGTGGAAAGTAATAGCAGAAGTTAATATGGGTGTTTACAGATTGTGGGTTTGGAGTGATTTTCTTTAAAATACTGCTATATTATATACTAACTAGCTATTAAAGGAAAAACAAACTAGGGTTAATAAATGAAAGCTATATAAAACTTTTTTGGGGGCTAGGGGCAAAGTCTTGCTATGTTGCCCTGGCTGGCGTTGAACCCCCAAGCTCAAGTGATCCTCTTGCCTCAGCCTCCTGAGTAGTTGGGACTACAGGTATGCTCCATCACACACAGCTTCTGTTTGTTTGTTTGTTTATTTATTTATTTATTTATTTGTTTATTATCTTTTTGAGACAGGGTCTTGCTATGCAGTTCAGGCTGGCCTTGAGCTCACTTTGTAGCCCAGGCTGGTCTCCAACTCACAACGATCCTCCTACCTCAGTCTCCTGAGTGCTGGGATTACAGGCATGCACCAACAGTTTCTGTTTAAAGTGTGCTACCAGCAGTCAGTCTCTTGCACACCTGGGGAGTGCTGCCCATACATGAGATCACAGGTAGAGTGTGTGACTTGCAGATAGACAGCCCACTTTCCGCCTTTGAGGGGCATCCTGGTGTTTCCCAGCCACAGAGCTGCTGATGTCTCAATTTTTTTTTTTTTTTACTTTCTTTGAGACACGGTTTCGCTGTGTAGTTCAGGCTGGCCTTAAACTCAGAATACACTTGATCTTAGCTATAAGGCTGAGAAGTGCTTGAACTTACTCTATAGCCCAGGCTGGCCTCAAACTTTTGGTGATCCTCCTGCCTTAGTGCTGGGTTTACAGGCGTGTGCTACCATGTCAGACCCAGTGTCTCATTTTGAGGTACCGGCCATGATAAAAGATGAAACTTCTGCTTCCATTTATTTCCAAGAACAGCTTGTTAATTTTAGAAAGTAGTTTGGAGAAGTTTTTACTTAAAGAATCAGTTTCATAAGCTGGAGAAGGAACATTTGTGTTGAAAGTCAAGGACATTTACTGATCATTTTATTTCAGGGGAAAAGTTGTGGTCTTCATTACCACTGTTTACGGTCTCTATCCTTCTCTGAATGAGTAAATAAAAGCCAGGCAGCTGCAATTAGGAGCACCTGGTTTCTGTTATATTTTGGGTCCTGAATTCCTTCTCTCTGCTCCCCCTGCCACAGTGGTTCTCAGGTGAGAGCCCCTGAGCCAGCAGCAGTGGCAGCCCTGGGAACCCATGGGGAATGCACACTCTCAGGCCCAGCCCCAGACCTCCTGGTTGGGAACCTGGCTGAGGCACTGTCTATGTTTGAACAGGCCTGAGTCCTCCCAGGCGATTCTGAGGCAGGCCCAGTGTGGCGCGCAGAGCCCTGTGACTCCTGTCTCTCGCTGGGCCTTGTCATCCTATGTAGTGAGGTTGGTAGCCTTGTGTACTGCTGGAGCATTGAGTTTGGAGGCCTCCAGAGGATGCATTCAAGCTGGGTGTGGTGGTGCACAACTGTAATCCTGGTACTCTGGGAGGTTGAGGCACTAGGCAACTTACTTATTTTATTTTATTTTTGTTTGTTTTTTTTGAGACAGGGTTTTGCTATGTAGCTCAGGCTGGCCTTGAACTCGTGGAGATCTTCCTGCCTCATCCTCTTGAGTGCTGAGACTATAGGCACTACAGGAATGTGCCACCACACTGGGCTATCCTAAGGCAATTTAGTGACTTAGCACGACCCTGTCTCAAAATAAATTTAAAAGTGCTGCAGATGTAGCTCAGTATGAAAACTCTTGGTTCAATCCCCAGTACTGAGAGAGGAAAAAAAAATAAAAAGAAGATGCTTTTAAGTCTTCCCTGCCACATTTGTTTTTTCAGCTAGGGTTTCACAATGTACTTCAAGCTGGCTTCAACTTGTGGTGATCCTCCTGCCTCAGCTTCCCAAGGGCTGGGATTATAGGGGTGTGCCACCATTCTTGGCCTCCTTGCTACTGTTAAGGACACTGGGAACTTTGCTTGCTGTTGAGAATGCCACATGTCCTGTACTTCCATGATGGAGGATTTTGTCAGTGTAGGAAGAATTCCTGGAGGCTGGGGCTGCATGAGTTGGGGGCATCTCAGTGCTGGGCTGGGCATAGCCTCTGGGTGGGGGCAGAGAGGGGAGTGTAGCTGTGCCCATTGAGGGCCTGCCTTTGCCTATTTCTGGTGCACTGTGTGGATGTTCTTAGTCTGTGACCTCTGAGTTAGGTTAGCATTTATAAAAGACTTCCTTAGATAAGTAAGGCAGGACATGCCATGAGGTGGTTTACTGGCAAACTTTGTTTGCTTGCTAAAGCTTTTCCATTTGTCTAAAGATTCCGATGGAAGAGTGTCGGGAAGGAGAGCAGGTTGAGAGACAGTGTGTCAAGGGTTGCTTTCTGATTTGGGGGTATTTGACTTGGAGAATCACAGAGGTTTGAAAGTGAACAAAGGGCCTTTGCATTGACCTAAATCTCCAGCTCTTTTTATTTTGAAACGGGGACTCATTAAGTCACTCAATTGCCCAGTCTTGGCTCCAACTTTTAACCTTCCTGCCTTATCTTCCCGAGGTGCTGGGGTTACAGGCCTGCACTACCACGCCGGGCTGAAAGTATCTGTTGTGCGGGTCATACCGTGGGGCAGTGGGATGACCTGGTCCCCATTGCTACATCTACCTGGAGGCCCCTGTGTCCCCCTTGGTACCTCACCTGTGAGGCAGGCAGGTATCCATGAGGGCCTGAGAGTGAGCCTCGTTCACAGCTTGTGGAAGGCATGGATTTGGGGACCAGGCCAGGGAAGGGCTGGCCTTAGAAAACCTGCTATATGGGGAATACTTTCTGAGCTTTAGCTGGTCAATTTATGAAGTCTTTTTGGATTGTAGCATTATTCTGGAAGACAGGCAGAGATAGTTATTGAATGTTTTTGCTTTGCTAGTTATTTTCAGCGCTGCTGTCTGGTTTAAATCCGAGGCTCTTCTGCCTTTGGGCTGAGAACCCTGCTGTAAAGCCATTTTGTGCCAGATGTTTTGGAGCAGGGACAGGATGACATTCGAGAGGCCCACAAGGGTTGTTTCTGTGTTCAAGGCACAGGGGGTGCTGGCTGGGCTGGGTGGTAGGGTCACCCTTACGACCATTTAATGGGTTATGAATGGTAAGCTCAGAGGTGGCCGATTGCCAGCCCACACAGCTGGGAAACGTGAGATCCCACCCGAACTCTCCAAGCCAGAGCCTGCTCTTCATCCACACCTTGTGGTGTAGCCTGGCTGGCATCTCTCCCCAGTCCCCTTACCTCTGTGGGGGTGGGGTGGGGTGGGGTGGTGTATGGTCCTCTCCCAAGGATAGGGCCTTAGGTGGTTGCACACCTCAAGGAGGGCCAAACTAATAAGAGTGTTAAAGTCTGTTCCTCCCAAGGAAAGCAGAATCATCGCCCTGGGTTTCTGGCCTTTCTGCACTGTGTGGCTGTCCCAAGACAGTGTAGCTGCCTCAAGTGATCTTTCCCCCCTTTTTTTTTCTGGATGGGAGTTTGTTTTGAAGATATGGGCATCCTGGTTTAGTAAGCTGACGTTTTGGAATCATAACTGTTATATGATCGGAACTTCCACAGGAGGTTAAAATGACGTTGGAGGGCAGTGTCTTTGCTTTAAAATGTGATTTTTGAGTTCTGTCTTACTGATTCCCATGTGATCAAAGTTCAAATTCTTCATGAGCATGCACTCATTTGGTAATCATTACTGAGTTTACTGTGCTGTCTTGGAAGATTGTCTGATCTTAATCAGGAAGATCTGTGGGGCATTGTGGTACATCTCAGCGCTTTGGGAGGCTCAGGCAGGAAGATCTCAAATTGGAGCCCAGCCTGGGCAGTTTAGTGACTTAATGAGTCCCTGTCTCAAAATAAAAAATAAAGAAGGGTTGCGGATGTAGCTTGGTGTGAAGGCCCTGGGTTCAATGCTTAGTATTACCAAAAAATAAAAGAAAAGAAAAACAGGAAAATTATAAAAATTAATATATGTTTAATAAAGAAAGAAAACTGTATTTGTGTTAGTTTATTTTTGTTTTTTTGAGACAGGGTCTTACTATGTAGTTCAGGCTGGGCTTGAACTCTGTCCCAATGCCTCTGCCTTTTGAGTGCTGGGATTGTAGGCACGGGCCAGCACACCGGCTGTTACTTTTGCCTTTCCCCTGTTCTACCATTACCACCTCCTTTTGTTTTCTGACATTCCATCTGTATTTGTTGTCATTGTCTTAGCGATCGCCCCGGGAGTTACAGTTTGCCTCTTACTTTGTACCAGCTGGTTGGGATGGATGTTGGCTCCTTCTGGAGTGTGCCAAGGCTTTGCCCCTGCCTCAGTCCCCTTCCTGTCACTGTAACCAGTGCCTGAGAGAACCAGGGCAGGAAGGAGATCTGGCTCACAGACTTGCGGTGTCAGCCGTGACCGGATAGATCCATTCCGTTCAGGTTTGGGGCTGGTGGGGCTGCAGCAGGTTTTGGTTGGGAACGTGTGATGTAGCAAAAGCACTTCCTTTGTGACTAGGATGTGAAAAAGAGGCGAGGTCCGCAGCCCCACTCTCCCCTGCAAGCTTTCCCGTGACTGTGACTGGAAGACTTCCCCTCCTGAGGCACTGCCTGGTGAACAGGCTTCCCCACACAGGGCTGCGGGGTCCTTCATATCCTAACCTGGCTTGCTTTCTAGCTCCTCTCCCCTTCCTTTCTTTGTGCTTTCCAGTCATATAAATTCAGTCTGTCTGCCTTGTATCTGCATCAAAACATATGTATAATTATTATTATATGCAGCTGTCTTTTACATTAATTAGGGAAAAAAAAAACTACAGATAAGAGTATATATTTTTTCATTATTTTTTTGAGACATAGTTTTGAGTCCAGTCTGGTCTTGAACTCACTATAGTCCGGGAAGGCCTTGAACTCATGGGGACCCTCCTGCCTCAGTTTCTCAGAGTCCTGGTGTTACATACATGTGCCACCATGCCTGGATTGTATTTTTTGTTTTTTGTTTTTGGGGTTTTTTGAGACAGGGTCTCACTGTGTAGTTCAGGTTGGTTTTGAATTTGCAGCTAGCCTCCTGCCTTAGCTTTGGGTTTACAGGCATGATTACAGTTTTGGGATTACAGGTGGGCAGTGCTATGCCTGGCTGTGTGTTGATTTTGGATCTTGCTGAATTTGATTATTCTAGGAATTTTTCATGAATTTTTTGGGTCTTCTATGTAGAGGATTGTGTTGTCTACAAATAATGATAATTTGATTTCTTCCATATATATCTTTCATTTCTCTCTCTTACCTGATTGTTCTGGCTAATGTTTCAAGTACTATTTGAACAGGGGCGGTGATAGTGGACGTCCTTGTCTTGTTCCTGATTTTAGAGGGAAAATTTTCAGTTTTTCCCCATTTAATACAATGTTGGCAGTAGTTTTGTCATAAGTGGCTTTTATCAAATTTAAATAAAGTCTTTCTATTTTCTTCAGGATTTTTTTTTTTTTTTTTTTTTTTTTTTAGCATGAATGGGTCTTAGATATTGTCAAACGCTTTTCTGTGTCTATTGAGGTGATCATGGGATTTTTGTCCTTGCTTCTGGTTATGTGGTTGTCTTTCTTTTCCCTCGTTGCTGAGACAAAATTTCTGACACCCAAGGTTAAGAGAGGAAAGGTTTATTTGGCTGACAGTTTGTAGAGGTTTCAGTCCATAGTTGGCTGGCTCCAAGGCAGGGTGGCACAGCAGACAAACAGTTCATGGCGGGCAGAAGGTAGCAAAAAAACAAGGAACCTTTTTTTTAAAAAAAAATTTTATTTATGTATTTGTCTTTTTGTCTTTTTGAGACAGGGTCTCACCATGCAGTTTAGGCTGGCCTTGAGCTCACTTTGTAGCCCAGGCTGGTCTCGAACTTGCAATGATCTTCCTGCCTCAGCCTCCTGAGCGCCGGGATTACAGGTGTGCACCATCACACCTGGCTTTTTTGTTTTGTTTTTCTTTTGTTTTGTTTTTTTGGTACCAGAAATTGAACTCAGGACCTTGAGCTTGCCAGGCAGGAACTTGTGCCGCTGAGCTATATCCCCGGGCCCAAGGAACCTTAATAGTGTCTTTCTGCCCCTTTTATATTGTATCTGGGCTACCAGGATTAGGACAGTGCCAAACCAATCAGTGGACTGATTTAGTAATCACCCACCCTTAATCCCAGCATCACACACTCTAGATCCAGCCACTTCTGAACAAGCCCCACCTGTGACCACATGAGGCTTTGAGGGGACATCTAGACCCGAACCATAACATCGATGTACTACATTTGTTAATTTGTATATGTTGAACCATCCTTACATCCCAGGGATGTTGTTCATGATGTATGATCTTTTTGATGATTTGCTGCATTCTATTTTCCAGGATTTTGTTGAGCATTTTTACACCTATGTTTATTAAAGAGATTGGTCTGTAGTTCTCTTTTTTGGATGGATCCTTGTCTGGTTTTAGAATCAGGGTAATGCTTGCTTCCAGGAATGACACTGGGAATACTCTACTTCTTCCTTTTCAAGTTAATTAAAGAATTTGAGGAGTGTTGGTGCTAGATCGTCCCTGAAGTTCTTGTGGAATTCAGCAATGAATCCATGAGAACCAGGGCTTTTCTTAGTAGGTTTTATTACTGCTTCAGTTTCATTACCTATTACTGGGTTATTTAGGGTTTTTATATCTTTATGGTTCAGTTTTGGTGATTCATATGTATCTAGGAATTTATGTATTTCTTCTGAATTCTCCAGTTTTTTTGAATACAGGTTTTCAAAAGTTGCTAATAATTTTCTGGCTGGGTGTGGGGTGATGCACACCTATAATCCCAGCATCTGGGAGGCTGAGGCAGGAGGAACCCTACAAATTTGAGGCCAGCCTGGACTGCATGGTGAGATACAGTCTCAAAAAAACAAAAAAATAAAAATAATGTTGGATTTTGCCTGAATCTATTGTGATTTAACCTTTTTTCATTTCTAATTGCATTGATTTGGTTTTTTTTCTTTCCTTTTTTGGGTAAGATTGGCTAAGGGTTTGTCTGTTTTGTTCTTTCAGAGAACCAGTTCTTTCACCTGGGGGTGGTGGCACATGCCTATAAACTCAGCACTCTGAGAGGCTAAGGCAGGAGGATGGACTTGAGTTCAAGGCCAGCATGGGCTACATACCAAGACACTGTCTCAAAAACCAAACCAAATAAAAATAAAACAAAAAAACACAAAGAACCAGCTCTTTGTTTTATTGATTCTTTTTAATTTTTATTAGTCTCAATTTCATTTTGCTCTGATTTTTATTCCTTCCTTATACTAGCTTTGGATTTGGATTGTTCTTTTTCTAGAAATTTGAGGTGTATCATTAGGTTATTTCTTTGGACTCACTCTGTTTTTTGGAGTGAGCATTTCTTGGGAACTTGTTTTAGCTATTGAATGCTTCTTCTATGGATTTATCTTTTTTTTTTAGGGGAAAGTTTGTACAGATGGAACACTCACACATACCAGACAAGTGTGTTACCGTGAGCTATTCACCTTTATGATTATTATTATTATTAATTTTTTTTTTTGACACAGGTGCGATCCTCCTTCTGCAGCCTCCTGAGTGCTGGGATTACAGATTTGTGCCACTACACCTTGCTAATTTTCTTTTAATTCTTTTTTTTTTTTTTTTTTTTTTCCCGGTACCAGGAATCGAACTCATGAGCTTGCGCTTGCCAGGCAGGCACTTTTGCCGCTGAGCTAAATCCCCAGCCCCTTTTCTTTAATTCTTGAACAAAATTAAAGTCTTTGTGTCCTAAATTCAATGTTGGGGCTTCCTCAAAGACAGTTTCTTTTATTTTTTTCCTGCCTGCATTTGGCTGTGCTTTCTTGTTTCTTTGCATGTGTTACAAATTTTTGTTCAAAATTGAATATTTAAAATAGTATAGTGTGTGCTGGGAATATAGCTAATGTTACATCATTTGCTTAGCACTTACAAGGTCTGGTGTTCAATCCCCAGTACTGTAAAAAATAATAATGATAAATACGGCAACTCTAGTAGACCCTCGCATCTGCACCCTGGGTGTCATTGCTGGTTTTTTTTTGTTGTTGTTGTTTTTTAACTGACTTTTCTCAGTTAATTCAATAGTCATTGGTAGCATTATATTCTCCAAGGATAGCTGTAACAATGTACCACAAAGTAGGTGACTTCAAATTGCAGACATGTTTATCCTCCCAGTTCCAGAGGGAAGCTGGTGTGGGACTGTGCCCTCCTCTGGAGAGCCTCCCACCTCACCTACCTGTGGGCTGCCTGTGGTCCTTCCCTGGTGACCCTTGGCTTGCGGACCCAGCATTTTCTGCCCTGGTGTGGCGACATGCTGGTGTGACCATGTTTGTGCCTCTTACATGTGCTGTCCTCCTGGGATACGGGCTGTGGTCCAGTTGGGTTCAGGGCCCACCCTCCTCCAGCAGGCCTCATTTCAGTTAGAGACATCAGGAAATGTGCCCAGCATTGTTGCACAGCTTGGGTTAACTCTGGAATTCCTAGGGTCGATCGGGAGTGCTTTTCTAGTGCCATGTTGTTGCCATGGTTGGAGCTTTACTCTGCCCATCTTGTTGATATCACCTGCTTTCTGTTTTTGTTTTTGGTTTGGTTTGGTTTGTTTTTTTTGTCTTTTTTGAGACAAGGTCTCACTTTGTAGTTCACACTGGCTTGAGCTCACTTTGTAGCCCAGGCTGGTATTGAACTTGCAACAATCCTCCTGCCTCAGCCTCCTGAGTGCTGGGATTACAGGTGTGCGCCACCACATCTGGTGTGTTTTTAATAGATACTATTTGCACCCATATGTCACCATGTGATTGTATAGTGCAGTCCTTTTAGTATAGTCAGTATATTTGCAGTATGCTTTGTATTCACAATTGTGTAAGCATGACCATAACGAACTTTGGAGCATTTATCATTCCAGAAAGAATCCCCTTACCCCTTAGCAGATACTCTCCATTTCCCCCTCCCAGCCCCAGGCAAGCACTAATTTCCTTCTTATTTTCATAGATTTACCTTTTCTGGATATTTTATATAGATGGGATCATCCTGTACATGATCTTTATGTGTGTGTGTGTGTGTGTGTGCGCGCGTGCACGCACGTTTCAGGTAGCATTGGAAATTGTACCTTGAACTAGGGGCTTTGCACTGAGCTACATCCCTGGCCCTTTTTATTTTGAGACAGAATCTCAAAAAAATCACTAAGCTACCCAGGCTGGGTTCATACATGCGATTCTCCTGTCTCAACCTCGCAGAGTGCTGAAATTACAGGTGTGTGCCACCTCACCTAGTTATGTTTGATCTTTTATGATCTTCTTCCTTCTCAGCTTCACATTTTTAAGGTTCATCCATGTGGTAGTATGACTCTACGTGGTTCCTTTTCAGGCTGAGTAGCATGCTATTGTATGGCTGCCTCATGATTTATTTATTCTTTTGTCACTTCATAAATTTTGTTTTTTCTGCTTTCTGACTGTTCTGTACACTGATCCAGTGAACACATGTATACAGTCTTTTTCTTTTTTCTTTTCTTTTCTTTTTTTTTTTTCTTGAGGTAAGGCCTGCATTATGTAGCGTGGGCTGGCCTTAAACTTGCTTATGTAGCCCTGGCTGGCCTCAAACTCATGGCGATCCTCCTGCCTCAGCCTCCCAAGTGCTGGGATTACAGTTGTGCACCACCACACCTGGTTGGCAGGCTGTTTTGAAGGCAATAGCACCGTTTAACACCTGCCTTATCCTTGCCAAGTCTTGTTATTGTCTTAAAATTCTTCATTAGTGTCATACTAGTGGTGCTGTCCTGCTGGTACTGTGATTGGATAACAGCACTGGACATCTTTGCCTGTGCTTTCTGCCCCCATGTACATTTTTGGAGGACTTAAAGTACTTTGCCCATTGCGAAATTGTTTTTTTTTAAGCCAGTTTGTAAGAGTTACTTATTTTCTTGATACAGATCCCTGATCAGATACATGACTTGTAGATATTTTTTGAGGTAGAACTGCTCTTTCTGTTTTTTGTGATGCTAGCTATTGAATTCAGGGCTTTTGCACTGAGCTACGATTCCAGTCCATTATTTACTTATTTATTTTATTCTGAGTCACTTAGTTGTGCAGGCAGAGCTTGGACTTGTGACCCTCCTGCTTTAGCTTCCCAGAATGCTGGGATTGTAGGCTTGTGCTACCAGTTCCTGCTTTTAGAATTCATTATATCCTGTTTTCACACACACATGTTCTGTGGTCTAGTGCTCTGCTTTCCTCCCAGAGATGCATGCTTGCTTTCTCTCTCTCTCGTTCTTTTTTTTTCCTTCTTTTTTTCTTTCTTTCTTTTGCTAGGTTTTGCTGTCTACAGTCATTCAGTCTTGCTTTGAATTCACTGTGTAGCCTCCTGAGTGCTGGGATTAGATGAGTGATTCCATCCCTGGCCAGGAGATGCTCTTTTTTAGTTGTTGGTCTGAGGATTGAACCCAGGGCCCTGTACATGCTCGGCAGGTGCTCTACCACTGAGCTATATCCCTAGCTATGTAAAACTTTGTACTTCTAGACATACCTTGGTAAGTTGCCCAGGCTGGCCCTGAACTTGCTTTTCTCCCACCTCAGCCCCCAGGTAGTCGGGATTATATAGGTGTTTGCCATCACATCTGGTTGATGCTCTGGTTTTTATTCTTAAAAATTGAATAGTATCAGGTAGTCACTCAGTAAATGTCTCTTGAGCCACACTCCCAGGAGTCTGCATGCATCAGAGAACAAAGCAGACCATCTCCCTGCCTGGTAGAGCTGTGTTCTTGGGCCTCATTCTGGGCTTCTCAGGTGTTCTTCATGCTGTGCCCGCCAGGTCCTGGGCCGTAGCTGTGTCTAGCCTGTGCCTGCCAGCCAGATGCTCAATAGCTGCTTGCCAGGTGGACAGACACCAGAGAGCCTTGTTCATCACTGCACTCCCAGAGCAGTGCTCAGTGCGTGCTTGTGGTTTATTGATGGGGACCTTCCTAATCCTGAAGGAGCCTGTGTAATAGTTATATAATTTACGGGGGAAGGAGCTGGGTTCCCAGATGACTTGGAGAACTGGGCCCTGAAGAGCTGAGGTCTGCACTCACATGTGCTATTAAAACACTGGGGACTTGCGCACACACACACACACACACACACATACTCAAACAGAAATGTGCACACATACACAAATACACACATTCATACACTTGTATACATATACAAATACATGTGCACACACTCAGATATATTTGTATGTATAAAAATACACACGCATATACACTCAGATACACTCATCCACAGTTACACACAAATGCACCCAAGCGCACATTCAGATTCACTCCAGTATAGTCATACATACACAAACACATGCACACACATTCAAATGTGATCTCTCTATGCACACAAGTATACATAAGCACATACATTCAAATACACACATGCATACCGATCTGTACACAAATACCCATGTATATACACAAATACACACTCATACACCCCTACACACATACTTGGGTGTACCGAGGAATATGCATGCACTTTTACACATCCTGATGTGCAGAGGCATACACATGCACACATGTTGGCACAAGCTGTGTGTGCGAGTGGCTCTGCCGTGGTGTCATGTGGATTCCGGTCCCAGCAGAAGCAGGTGCCTGTGCCCTTGTGCTGGCCCTGCCTGCACTCCTGGAGAGATCATTGCATAGAGCGTGGCAGGAAACTGCAGCAGGGCGTCCTGAGGCCTCTGGTATCCCCCTTGCAGCTTTCCTTCATTTTCTTCTTAAGCTGCAAGGGCAGGTAGCACAGCCACTTTGTAAGTCCTGCAGTGCTGAATCCTTTGCACAGAACTGAGGCACCATGTGCTTTAGAATGTTGCCAGCGCTGCATGGGAGAGCTGCTTTAAGAACGACCTGCAGTGGTACCAGTGACCACTGCAGACCATCAGGGGAACAGAAAAGGGAACCTCGTTGTGCTCACAGCAGTGCTGACCAGAGTACTCTCTTCTCCCCTCCACTGTGTTCATTTTACCTGTGAAGACTGTTTTTGTGTTTGTTTTGTTTTCTTAGTAGTACTAGGCATTGAGCCCAGGGCTTTTGCATTGAGTGACATCTCCGACCACTTTTTTGTATTTTTATTTTGACGCAAGGTCTTACTAAGTCGCCCAGGCTTGGGATAAACTTGTGATCCTCCTGCTTCAACCTCTTTTTTTTTTTTTTTTTTTTTTCGTAGTTTTGAGACAGGGTCTCGCTATGCAGTTCAGGCTGAACTTGAGCTCACTTTGTAGCCCAGGCTGCTCTTGAACTCGCAGTGATGCTCCTGCCTCAGCCTCCCAAGTGCTGGGATTACAGACGTGTTCTACCATGCCTGGCTTTTTTCTTTTCTTTTCTTTTTTTTTTTTTTGGTACCGGGAATCAGGTACTCAGGACCTTGCGCTTGCCAGGCAGGCACTTATGCCACTGTGCTATATCCCTAGCCAGCCTTCTTGAGTGCTGGGAATACAGGTGTTCATCACTATCATACCCAGCAAAGCAGTTTTTCTATTTAGATTTTTCCCTGTACCAAAAGCCAAACTGACTTTTATTTATTTATTTTGGTCTTTTTTGAGACAGGGTCTCACTATGCAGTTCAGGCTGGCCTTGAGCTCACTTTATAGCCCAGGCTGGTCTTGAACTCACAACGATCCTCCTGCCTCAGCCTCCTGAGTGCTGGGATTACAGGCGTGCGCCATCATGCCCAGCCAAACTGACTTTTAATCTTCATTTCCTTGTGTGCTTGTTTTATCTTGTGGCAAGTAATTAGGCAATAGATCTCTCTGTGGCCTTTCCCTGTTTTGTGCTTTGTGACTGGTGTGGGAGTGACATCTCCATAAGGAGGTTGTATTACTAGTTTTTGGTTTGTAGGAGTCCCAGCTGTAAGCATATAGAGAGTTTTCCCCCCTAGTACTAGAGATTTAACCCAGGGCCTTTATGCTGAGTTTTATCAACAGCCCTTTTTAAATTTTAAGGCAGGATCTTGGTGCTAAGTTGCCCAGCCTGAGCTCCAACTCATGATCCTTCCTCAGCTTCCCACAGTGCTGGAATTTTTTTCCAGATTAACATGTCATTTGGCCTTTGAAAACAGTGCATGTTAATTGTAGAGACACTGGGATATACAGAAATTACACCCTTTTGTTTGAACCTCTTCTTGGCCCTATCAAAAGAGTCTTTTTGTTTTAAATTTCATTTTCTCCTAGTACATGCTTGTAGTGCAGAATGATTCCATTCCCTATGTGGAGACAGACTCTAATTTGGACATAATCTATAAATATTTCACATTGTCTGCTGACCCTCACGTCGGAGACCAGACTTGACTTGGTCAGACGAATGTGAAATGTGTGGATGTACAGCAGGTGAAGGCTCCTGGTAGTGGGTGAATTTTCCAGCAGGGGATGCACCTGCTGCTCTGACTCTGTGGCTGGTGAGTGAGGGTCCCTGGTCCCGTGGGGTCTGGCTTCAAGGGCCAGTGTCCATGTGCTGAGCTGGTGCAGGGCGTGGCGAGACTGAATCCCAAGCAGCCACCTTTACCCGGCGTGTGTCTTCTCTCCTACAGGCTCTCCAGTGCTCCCGGTCATTGAGTGGGGGGACCCAGACCCCAGGTCAATGCAGATGCCGCAGGGCAACCCGCTGCTGCTGCCCTATACCTTGCAGGAGCTGCTGGCCAGGGACAGCGTGCAGGTGGAGCTCATTCCGGAGAAGAAGGGGCTCTTCCTGAAGCATGTGGAGTACGAGGTGTCCAGCCAGGTAGTGGCCGGCTGTGTGCAGCTGTGGGGGTGGTGGGAGTGGACCAGGCTGGGGTGGTAGGAGGGGAGAAGGTCTGTGCCCCTGGATCAGAGGTATGGCCCATGCCCAGGGGACACAGCCAGCCTGCAGCACAGACTTTGGATCCCTTCATCTGGGATTGGCTAGCGCCAGCCCCGCTACATGGTCCAGTCTACCTCGCCTCCATTGTACGCTGAGATCCTATGTCTTGGGAGTCTATTTGTGGTTTTTTTTGAGACTGGGTCTTGCTATGAAGTTCAGGTTGGCCTTGAATTCACTATATAGTCCAGGCTGGCCTTGAACTCACAGTGATCCTCCTGCCTCAGCCCCCTGAATGCTGGAATTATAGGTATGTGCCACCATGCCTGGCTTTCTTTTGCACTATTTGGGATTGAATTTAGGGCCTTCACCTGAGCTATATACCCAGCCCCTTTTTCAATTTTGAGATAGGGTCTTGATAAATCACTAGGGTACCTAGGCTGGGCTTGTGATCCTCTTGCCTCAGCCTCCCAGAGTGCTGGGATTACAGGTGTGCAACATTACCTCTGGCTGCACAGAGTGATAGAGCCTATGATTAAACCATTCTAAGGCTTGTGGGTGCTGCTGTCAAGAGAGGGAGGTGGAGGTTCAGGGAGCTCACTCCAAGATCGCCTTAGGGATGGCACAGCTGTCAGGCATCATGTGGTTCTCACCTTCTCCTGTCGGTTGGGGCCCTGGACACAGGCTGGTGTGGGGTCCAGGTTGGAGAGCACCAGCCCTTGCTCCAGGCCTGACCTCCTGAGGGTGGGAAGCTGTTGCTGTCCATGTGAGCCGGCCTTTCTCCTAGCTTTAGGCTGCCTGCTCCTTAAGTAGGTTGGTGCCTGGTGTGAATGTATAGGAGGAGGGTGTGCCTAGGCCACCTGAGTGGACTCTCCCCCTGCTCTCAGGGACCTGTGGGCAGCCTGCTGGGTGCAGGTTTCCTCATGTAGGTCCCTGCTTGTTGTAAGTTCTGAACACAGGCAGGCATGATGTGGATGTGGCCTGGGTAGAGGTGGATATTCTTGCCTTAGTATTTTGTATCCCTGTTGCTTTTTTTTTTCTTTTTTTGGTGGCAGTATTGGGGATTGGATTCAGGGCCCTCACAATGCGGTACGTCCCAGCCCTTCCTATTTTTAATATTGAAACAGGGTCTCACTAAGTTGCTGAGTTGTCCAGGATGGGCTCAAACTTGGAATCTCCTGCCTCAGCCTCCCAGAGTGTGGGATCACAGGCATTCACCACCATACTTGGCTGAGCTTTATTTTTTTCCCCAGATTTTTTTTTTCCTGGGGATTAAATCTGAGGCCTCACACCTACTGGGCAGTATATTTAGTTTTGAGACTCCTACTCATGCATGTCTCTTGTGTCCAGTCTTAGAGCAGACGCTGTTAGGTTACTCTAGTGAACCTGGTGCTCGCTCATGTCCTGACCTGGTGGCCGTGCAGTATCTGCTGTTGCAGTCACTCACTGTTGAGACTCGGTTGGTGCTTGGGTGGCGGCTCACATGTTTGGCAGTGGGGAGTGATGCTGGCAGTGTGGTCAGCAAGGCGGAGAATGCATGACCGTTCTGCGCTGGCCTTGGAGGGGAGGGCAGGGCCTCCCGAGGGCGGAACAGCGCCCCGAGGAGTCTTGTCAGGACAGAGCCATCCGGACATTAGCAGCTCTATATTGGAAGCGAAGGATTCTAAGATTGGTCCTTCTGGCCAAGGCCTGGCGAGAGAGGATGAGGAACTGGGGCACAGAGGAGGGCTCACGGGTGCTGTGCAGTGGCAGGAGGGAGGGGAAGGGATGCTGAAAGGCTGTGATATCCAGGCTGAGCACTGGACCTCTTCTCACAGCGTTTCAAGACCTCCGTGTGCCGTCGGTACAATGACTTCGTCGTCTTCCATGAAATGCTGCTGCACAAGTTCCCGTACCGCATGGTGCCGGCCCTTCCACCCAAGAGAGTGCTGGGAGGTAAGCAGGTTTGCGGGGCCCAGATGTGGGCGGGGCTGAGCCAGCCATTGCATGGCTCAGTGATGGACCCCAGTGCAGATGGGACATTGCTCTTGCCCTGATTCTTTTTTTTTTTTTTTTTTTTTTTTTGGTCTCTTTGAGACAGGTTCTCACTATGCAGTTCAGGCTAGCCTTGAGCTCACTTTGTAGCCCAGGTTGGCCCCGAACTCACAAGGATCCTCCTGCCTCAGCCTCCCTAGTGCTGAAATTATAGGCGTGCACCACCATGCCCATTGCCCTGATTCCTGAATGGAGCTGGCTAACCCCTTGGCCATCACAGTTACTGCTGTGGCTGAGACCCAGTCACTCTTGCCCCCCAGAGCCTTCTGGTTACACCACTGACATGTAGGGAGGCCCAGGCCCTCTTTGTCCCAGTGTGAGAGAAGAAACCCAGTCTCTCCAGGGCCAGGACCAGGCCCATCAGAGCTCCCGGGAGGGTGGCCAGACCCCATTTGCTTGTGTGACTGCAGTTGGTTCTTGTGCTTTCACAAAGTCCTGAGCCCCCAAGGAGTGGGTGCTGAGATACATTGGGTGGACTGGAAGAGGACAGGTGCAGATGTTAGTGGAAATCCAAGCTCCATGTTATAGGCCACCATATGTTCTGCAGATGGCCACCATATGTTCCTTGTGGCATTGGAAAATTACACTGGGAAAGTGGGAAGTCGTGGGCAGCCTGCAGACCCCTGGACTGGCCTGTTCCTCACAGGGTTCCAGAGCACAGGATCTCACTGGTTTTCCCTCTTATAACATTTTCTCTAAATCCAAATAAACTTGGGGGAAGGCCAGTGCCCGAAGTCAGCCAGCTCACTTTCTGTCATTTTCCAGCCATCTCGAAGCAGCTGTGTACTTGAGGGGGCAAAACTTGACAATTCTCCATGGTCCAATATCTAGCATTCTGAATTCTCTTACTATGGGCATAACTACTCTTGCTGGCCGCCAAGGAGCTCAAAGTCTGATAACAAGGTATTTTCCCTGCCCTACCTGCACACTGTGGGACAGGCTGCTGTAGCCCTCATGGTGCCGGTACAATGCTAAGACTGGTGAGAGCAGAAGCTGGATGGACAAAGTGATGTTGTTTACACCCCATATTGCAGTCAGCTGGTTAATCGCATGTACCGTTGTCATCCTGGGACCCGGAATTTATCTAAGTGCAGCCTGGACACAGCACAACTTCTGGTCTTGAGGAGGGGTGTGGCTTCATCTGACTGTATTTTTCAATAACTTACAATATTTTAAAGACTGTTTCTGTTTGTGGTTAGTTTTGAAGACCCTTAATGCATCAAGACACTTTTCCTGGAAGTGAAACTATTTCCCCCAAATAACAGCAGTTCATAATTAGATCAAGCCAGGTGTGGTGGTGCATGCCTGTAATCCCAGCACTCTGGAGGCTGAGGCAGGAGGATCTTTGTGAGTTTGAGACCAGCCTAGGCTACAAAGTGAGCTCAAGGCCAGCCTGAACTGCACAGTGAGACCCTGTCTCAAAAAAAAAAAAACAAAGAAAAAAGGAATTATAGACAATGGCTTCAATGTAGATGGTCAGAGTGATGAATCAGACTTGATTCCCAAAAGCCAGGAACAGTGGTGGACTCCTGTAGGCCAGTTATTTGCGAGGCTGAGGCAGGAAAAGCACTTGAGCTAAGGAGTTTGGGGCTATCCTGAAAATATAGTGAGACATTTCTGAAGACAAACAAAAACACAGATGAAACGTGGATCCCAGTAGTCTGTTTTTGTGTGTTTGTATGGTAATGGGGATTGAACCCAGGGGTCTGCCCATGTTAGGCAAGCACTCTACCACTGACCTGTGTCCCCAGGCCTCCTCTGCCTTTGAGACATTGGTCACCAAGTCTCTAAATTGCCTCAGATGGACTGAACTTTTGGTCCTGCTGCCTTAGCCTTCCAGAGTTCTGGGATTATAAGTGCACCACTGGGGCTGGCTCCTTTTTTATTTTGTGATGGGATCTCTTTAAGTTGCCCAGTGTTGCCTCAAACTTGCAGTCCTCCTTCCTCAACCTCCTGAGGAAGTGGGATTACGGGTGTTCTGCCACCAAGCCCAGCCCAGTAGTCTTGACTGAAATTGATCTCAGCTCTCCTTGGGAGCTCCTGAACCCTCTGATGATAAGCAGGGGGCCTGAAGTGGGGCTGTGCTGCTCCTTAGTCCCCCGCAGTGTCTGTTGTATGGGTATGGCCTGTCTGGTGCCCTGGCCAGCCACAGGGTTGTGCTGACCTTGGTGCTGAGGTGCTCTCAGTGAGGCCGACTATATGGTGACCCTGTGTCCTTCTTCAGCTGACAGGGAATTCATCGAGGGCCGGAGGAGAGCCCTGAAGCGCTTCATCAACCTGGTGGCCAGGCACCCCCCGTTCTCTGAGGATACCACCCTCAAGCTGTTCCTCTCATTCAGTGGCCCAGTAAGTGTCCCTGGCCTGTGGTGGGCCCTGTGTGGGCTGGGTTCTCAGGTTCCTGGGGTTCATTCTCCTTCTTGAGTCTTCTTTCCTTTTCCCTCTCCTCCTGCCTTGCTCCTGTTTGGACTCCTGGAAAGAGCTTGTGATTCACAGTGCATGGTTTCCTTCCTTTCTAAGTGGGCGCATAATGGCGGCTTGGCTATGATTTTCAAAGGCATCCTTGGTTCTGACAGTGGAGGATTTCATGTATGATGTGGAATCGTGTGCTCGTTTTGGGGGTTTAGAGTTGATATACAGAGAGCGGATGGTTTGGAGGGTCTGGATGAACTAGAGACTGCAGATGTGAGTAACTATTTACTGAAAGAAGAAAAATGGCCCTTTTGACTGAGAACCATTGAAGAAAGAGCTGAGCTGTCTCAGCAGAGCTGGGATGCAGATCCCTGTCTGGGAAATGTTGTCCTCACGCACATTTGCCAGGAGTTAGATCAGCAGTTCCTTTCCTCATGCTGCTGTCCACTGCCTAGTGGAGCCAAGAGCTGAAGCCGGGCTCTCATTCCCAGTGTGTGTGTGGGGATTGCCAGCCCTTTCAGGCAGGGACATTCTGGGATGGAGCCTTTCTCCTGCCAGGGTTGGGTACAGAAGGGGAGTCCCCAGCGGGCGGGGAAACACTGGGTTCTCCTGTTGTAGGACCACTTCTTGGTTGGGCACTAGGGTCAGCTGTACACCACCCTTTACCAGGCTTATAGGGCAGGGGTTCCAGGACACAGCAGAGTCCACTAGGCTCCCCTCAACATATTGCCAGGCTGCAGGATGGGATGTAGGACACAGGTGAGTCCACTGGGGGCCACCTGCACCCCACCCCTTACAAGGCTGCAGAGTAGAGGGCCCAGGACACAGGCGGAGTCCACTAGGAACTACCCACCCCTTACCCAGCTACAGGGCAGAGAAGGCTGGACATGGGCAGAGTCTACCTTCTCCTGGATGCAGGGTAGGGGACGCAGGGCCAGGTAGAGTGAGCCCGAGCACTGCTTCCATTCCTCTGACTTCTGTAGGAAGTCCTCAGGGCTTACCTGGGTGACACCCCAGATGCCTGTTAACCCTTAGCAGAATGTCATTAGATACTTGTGACCCTATGCCTCAGTAGGGAATGTGGCTTTGTGACCCCAGGGTGGAGCAGAAGTCTTGATGAGCAGAGGAGGGTTGAGACAGGACCTAGCAGCTGCTTTGCTGCAGGCAGAGGACAAGGAGGTGGGATGCAGAGAGGGACTGGCACCTCCACTCTGTGCTGTTAAACTCGGTTGTCCCCACCTTTCCATGGATAGGGTGTTTCCTGTAACCACCTTGGACTTTGGCCTACCTGCCTTCCCATCCCCTTCCCTTTTCCCTTCTTCCTCTCCCTTCTCTCCTCCCCTCTCCCCTCCCTCCTTCCCTTCCTTCTTTAATTTTTTTTGAGACAGGGTCTCCTTATATAGTGCAGATTGGCCTTGAACTTGCCTATGTAGCCCAGGTGATCCTCCTGCCTCACCCTCCTGAGTTCTGGGCATGTGCCCAGAATAATCTCCTGATTATAGGCATGTGCCACCACACCTGGATGTCTCTTTTTCTTTTCTTTTCTTTTCTTTCTTTCCTTCCTTCCTTCTTTTCTTTCTTTTTCTTTTTCTTTTTCTTTCTTTTCTTTCTTTCTTTCTTTCTTTCTTTCTTTCTTTCTTTCTTTCTTTCTTTCT